>NC_092205.1:8994741-9081946 GCF_043381705.1 Parasteatoda tepidariorum
AAAAAAAAAAAACTCAAAAAGAAATGGACGTAAATCGAAACAATCAGTACTTTGCCACATCACCGAGTGAATTCAACTTGACTCTGAACTCAGGACAAAAGTACCCTTACCCCCTACATCAAAAAAGTGTTAGAAGTAAAATAAAATGAACAAGAATAAAATTATAAATTAAAAAGTGAAACATTTAATAAGGATCTGACTCTATACGAATTGGAGCACTCGCGTTTCAGTTTCGAGTGTGCGCGCATGCGCAAGTCATAACGTGGGTACATGAATGATTACGTAGCAAACACCCCATTTTTCGCGAAATGCAGGGGATCCGCCAGATATCACTGAAGGGGAAAAAAAAGCACTTTTTAAAAACGCCAGCTGAAAAAAGCACCTATAAAAGCTTTTGAAAACGAAATCTCCCAAAAAGCACCTTTAAGTACTTTTTACAAACGCTACGCACCCTGTAGAACTTGCAAAAAAAAAAATTTTAATTCATCATTGGTTTAATCAGCTTTAAAAAATAGTTTTGTTTATATTTTGAATTTCACATCATATATTAAGATTTTTATTATTGTCATATTTTTTATTTGCTTTTGTGTAGACTGATTTTAATCAAAATATAAGTTTAATCATGTTAATAACTTTATAGCAAAAAAATTACCGAAAAGTGACCAAAATACTGGAAATGGTGGTGCAAGCGATGGTCGAAGAGGAGTGGACCTGAGTGAAAACCAAAATCAATCGGGTGGTGGCTGCTGCAAGTCATAGGCTGGGCTGACATCAGGCAGCAGACAATTGATAAAGAAAAAAAAACTACCATTTTCTTCATTTTTTTGAAAAATTCAAAAGTAATGTACATTGGACGATTTGTATATATTATATAACACTTATCTGAAGATATTTGGTCATTGATAAAAAAAAAACAAAAAAAAAGTTCTAAAGGTATACTGAGACTGATTATTTCATAGCATCCTGTGTGTTGCCATGTTCTTTACTTTAGATAATAGTGAAAGAACAATATACAGAACATGCCCACACACTTTTTGTGTATGTGAAAGCCTGTAATCTCAGTTTGGCATGAATGATTTTTTTTCTCCCCTATAATTTTTTTAAGCGTTAATCTGCGGTCTTATACATGTTCTATTATAGTGTTGTGGAAATTTTTATCACTATTTATGTTCTTATATAAAAGTTCTTTTATTTAAGTAGCTATATTTTTCTAATTTTGTTTTAAAAAGACCTCACTACAACGTGTACTGCATTGTTTTTCCAACTAATTGGAAATGCAATAAAATTATCCCACTGGATTGTATAAAATATGTCGCATTAGAAATCGAAAAATGGAAAATTTCAGCTCTGGGTCCATAAACAGCATTTATTAAGTAATAAATTTGCTAACAGTTTCTTATGCATACACATGTTTGGTTATTACACAATTATCTGAAGTATACCTGTTTGATTGTTGAATTTTGTTGTTTTTATAAATCTTTGGTTCTTTATTTTTAAATATGTTTGGCTGGTTCCACTCTGCTAATTATTAATGATCTTTGTGAAAATTTCAAATTATGCCTTTTTGTGTAAGAACCATGCCATATTCATTGTTTTAATATAGTAAAAAAAAAATGTGAAAACGTTTTGTTACATTCCATAGAATGATCATTTAATATTTTTCCATACATATATATTTTTCTTTTTGCAAATTATTCATCTCCTAATGTAATTGAGATAATGATGAGTTACAGCATTCCTGTTTTCTTTTTCTTTAAATTTCTCTTCAAATTAAAATATGTAAATATATAAAGGAAAGAAAAAAAATCTCTAGTGTTATTATGACTAGAAACAATGCAAAAGAGTCAGCTTATTTTTTATTATCTTTTGCAATATTCTTTAAGTAACATTAAAGCAGTGTTTCTCAACCCCTAGTATCTTGCCTGCAATACACTTTAAAAAAAAAAAAATTCAGTATGTTAAAAAATATTTAAGTTGTTTTATTATAAATGTTATACTGTTTTTCTAATACAAAAGTAACTATTTTATTTCTAAATTTCAAGATTTTACTTCAATTTTTAATAAAAATAATTCAGATATGATATATGGCTACTTAAATTATGCTTAAGATATTTAAAGTGTGTATCAAACTTTTCTTGTTTATAATCTTTAACAATCATAGACTTAATTTACTGAATAGTCAGACTGTTTTTTTATTTAAATATTTATTGATAAATATTATGATTCAAAAGTAGAAAAGTAATTTGCATATTATAACTGTATAAACTTATCTTGTTCCTTTAAAATTTGAATAATGGTGCAAAATTTATGAAAGTTTCCACCCGTTATGGTGTAAATCTTTTTTTTGAATGACCTTTTCAATAGATTTGTTGAGTAACACTGCTATAATTCAGTTAACGGTGCTCTTCCTCAGACACTGATTACTTGAGAATTAACTTTCAGGACAAACTTAAGTACCATCTTTGAATTTTTTTATGCTCTCCTTTTATTTGCAATCCTTAAATTTAGATATAATCTATATTTTCAATTTGCATTCTTTATGTACAATCCATGTTGTATGAAAGTATTAAAAAGCTATGAAATATTTCCAATGTAGGAGTAATTACTTGTATATGTGCAATTTATATATCCACACATTAAATTAACACTTATTTAATGGCTCCGAAAATGTCTTGAGTTCTTTGTAAACTAGTATGCGTCAATTTCAGCGCAGTTTAAATTGCTTATGTTTATGCAGTTCATCTGTAATTTTAATCAAAGCAGAAATGTTTTACTTGTTGAGTGCAAAACTGTTGAACATTAAAAATGCTACTCTTTTTTGAGTTAATATCATTTGAATTGTCTTCTTACATACTCTTAACCTCATGCTTTTCTAGAATCGTGTATATCCAGGTAGTAGAAAATTAGCTTTGAATTTTTCTTAAGATATCCTTTAATAATTATCGTAGCTGCTGGATTCTGTCAGTTTCTCCTGGGTTAATAAAAAATTCTCCTGGTTTTAGTATGATTTATAAAATTTCCTGAAACTGAGTAAGTTACCTAAAAAAAATCCCTATTGAAATATAATTTTTGCACAGTTAATTGCTTGCTTGAATATTTTAATAAGTATTACTAATGCATAATGAAGCAAGCCTCATTTATAGAAATCACTTAAAAACTTTTTTTGCTCTAACATTTTTGGTTTAATTTTTGTTCAGAACTTTTTAAATTAATTAAGAAATCTTATAATCTTATCTTTGATTTAAATGCCTCTTAATATTCAAAATTATGAGTAAACATAATAAATAACATTTCAAATTCATTTAATGTCAATTCTAACTGAAAAATATTGCAGACCTTATACTGTTAGAAGTTTAATGACTAAAAATATCTAATTCCCTGCATGTCAAATATTTAATATATTATGCAATAATTAGTATGAGATTTATATTATTTTGTAAAATTTACTGGATTTTTTCCTATCCATGTTGGCAGCTATAAATTATACATACTTCAAATGTCTTCAGTTCTGTGCACGCGCTCTAAATATATTAAAATATTGTTAATAATTTTCATTTATAGACTTGATATTGATAGGATATCTTTTAAATTTCTACAAATACTCTCTCAAATCCGCTAAAACACTTCATATATATATATTTTTAACATTTATTTTGAAATTAAACTCTTCTTAGTATTTTGGGTATAATTGTTTTTATGAAGAAGATTGATGCCGATTTTGTAATTTTCAAAATTAAATATATCAGCTATAAAAAAGAAAATTTAATTATAATCTAAAGCAAAACATTAATTTTAAACGAAAGATAATAAAATCTTCTGTTTCTGAAAAATAGCTGAGTAATTGATAAAAAAAGAATATTAAATTTGAGGTGGTCTACTAATATGAAGATAATTCGTAAAATCTTAGTTATTATGCAATGCAATAATTTTGTATTACGTATACTTAAAAACTGTTTTACGGGCAAGAAAGACTGGCTATCTCTGGATATATTATCCTTGTTTATGAAACATTCTTTATTATGTCTGCTCACTAGATCTGAAAGTAGTCGTTATTGCGTGCATATTTCAGCTTTGATATGTGCTATGGGTTAATTGCTGCAGGCACTTTAGTTCCCTCTGATCCTATTTTCACAGGTAAA
Organism: Parasteatoda tepidariorum; assembly: GCF_043381705.1. Taxonomy (NCBI): domain Eukaryota; kingdom Metazoa; phylum Arthropoda; class Arachnida; order Araneae; family Theridiidae; genus Parasteatoda; species Parasteatoda tepidariorum. The sequence continues at coordinate 8,998,881 of NC_092205.1, forward strand.
CTTATCTTTTATAACAAGGATAAAATCCATTTCGTCACTTTAAAGAAAATTTTACCATGATAGTTGAATGGCTCTAGTTTCATTCAGTTGAGAATTACAAAAAAAAAATAGAGTAATTATTTATATATGTTTTTGTGAATGACCAAAATTGGTAGTTGATTTCCACCAGTGAATGTTGACAAGTATGAAGAAGTTTCTTTTTACAAGAAGAAATATAATACATAATATCAATGAATAAATTAATAACAAATGTTTGGGACTTTCACTCCAAAGCAACTGTTGACATTCACCGGTGAAAGTCGACTTAGTCTTGATTTCTGTTATCAGGGTTCCCACTCTTTTATCACAGTAAAAATTAAGCACTTTTAAGGACTTTTATCACAAAAATTAAGGACTTTTTTTCTAGAAATTAAGGACCTAAAAAATGGCATAATGATTGTCTATCATCAAATAAAACATCATAGATTAATAATAATAGATTAAAAAAATGGAATAGCTTTTCTTCAACTCAGTCATCCATTAAAAATTTCTAAAAAAAAACTACATAAAGAAACAATCTGTATTTAATTAAAATTAAATTGCATTCAATCACCTCACGTAAGCTTTTAAGAATATAAAGAAAAACTCAAAGAATGCAGATTAAGATTTTCTATTTTAAAAATAGAAAAAAACTGGGTACACAGATAGAAATATATAAATTAAGATGGTAAATTCATTAAATTAATAAAAATATTATTTTGAGTGCTCTAATAGTAAACCAAGACAAAAACAAACTAACAAATATAAGCATATTGAAGTTAAGACAATTGTTTTAAACTAAGTAAAACCTAATTATAATAAGCTAAAGATTTATTAAAATCACAAAATTAATATAAAAAATTTAGTGATTAAAATCGGAATATATTTAGTACCTAACAATCAGGGAAAAAGAAATAAACTACAAGGAAAACTTATTAATTAAAATTAAGAACTGAGAAACAGAAATGATAGTTAAAATAAGTGCTAACATAAATATTGAAACACAGGACTAGGCAGGATGTAATGATCAATTGAAATAAAAATGAAAAAATTGCATATCTAGAAATTGAAATGAAATAATTCATCAAGTACAAAATTTATTGTAAATGAAGGGGGAAAACAACAAAACATAGTGGAATCAGAAACATCATTTATAAAAAGAGATAAAAATCTTTTTAAAATAGTCTGCTTTTAGTTATAAAAAATTTTATGCAGTGTGTGATAAGCAATACTGCACCTCTGAGGAATTAGAATTTATTCAATTAAAAAGTATTGTGTCTTGTATAGATATTAAAGGAACTAAAATAATAGACGATAAAAAAAAAATTCGTAATAATTAAAGTATTGTCTGAAATAATAAAACAATAATTTGTCAAATAAATCAAAGGTAAGGAAAATTGGATGCAAATATGGATTGTATATATATACCATATTTGCATCCAATATATATATATAACTATTTTATAAAAGAGGAAAAAATGAATAGTGATTTGGCCGAATAGTCAAATATCCAGCCAAATAAATCGGCTGCCTACCCAGTGATCAAACAACATTTAAAAAATAAAAAATCCTCAAAAATTATTATAGTTTATGTAAAAATAGGCCTGGCCGTTGCAAGAAATTTTATATTGCGATAGATCGTCAGTTAGACATCGTGATTTAACATATGTTTGAAATTTATCAATCAGAAATAAATAAATCTAAAACAAAAGAAAATTTTAATTCTAAAAAACAATTGTTTCTATAACATTAATAGCATTGCTTAATTTTTTCAATTTAAATAAAGATGGATTGATTAAAGACTGTCTTAGAGTAAAAACCAAAGCAAGCTTCATTTTAATTATTTTTTAGAACTAAAAGTGACTTAGATTTTTTAAAAATAATAATAAAACTGTTACAAAATATTTTACATACAGTAAAAAAAAGAAAGAAATGTCCACTAAAATATATAATTTTTTAAATTATTTGTTGAAAAAAAAAAGTGCTTTTAAAACACCGTTAGGCTTTAGTTAATTACTTATTTAAAATAATAAAGTTGTATTGACTAATGGTCAAATGGTTTTAATGTAAAAATAAAGTTTTATTTATTTATTATTATTTTCCTTTTTGAAAATGAAATAGACTAAAGATTTAAATGTTTAAAAATAATACTGACTATCTAACAAATTATAAATCGAACATGTATTGAAGGATTTAAAAATATATATATATATATATTCTATATTTAAGAGCACTATTGTTAAATTATTGAAAGGCGTTAAAACCTTGCTCAACTTTTCATTTAAATTTTAAAAAATTTAGTCATTTTAACAAACAGCCAAATTATAAAAAATAAAAAAAATAACGCAAACTCTGTTTAATTTCCTCAAGAATAAAAGCAAATTACTTAAATGTAGGCTTTGTTTTAATTTTTTTTAAACTAAAAGCTACTGAAGATTTATTGGTTTAAAAACTAATCAAATTCTATCAATTATATTTATGTGAATTAAATAAATTCTTAAAAAAAACTAACTTTTTATGACGAAGTATAAATTACTTAAATACAAAATATTAAATTGTATCACTTTTAAAAAAATAAAAAAAGAATCTTTTTTTTTAATTCATGATTTCTTTTCATTAATATATTAAGTTGAGAACGAAAATTTAAGATAACAGCGATCGCCAAGTAACAGTAGGTCTGCTGAAAATAATTGACAACTGTAAATCCAGACAGAAAAAAAAGTGACGAAATAATGCGCAACGATCGCTAAGTAGCAAAAGTCTCACTGAAAATAATTTACTTGAAACGTTATATCCCGTCGAAATAAAACGCAAAGCGATCGCAAAATAAGTCCCGCTGAAAATAATCTTCAAGAAACGTAAAATCCCAAGTTCAAAAATGGCGCAGAAAGGCCCTCTTCGTTATTCAACATATCGAATATATCAGAAAGATCAGTTAAAATTTTAATATACCAAGCAATAAATATAAAAAAAACAGCAAAAGTGAAAAAAGAAAACTAACATTTCACTCTTTTTAAAACAAAAAGTATCGATGATAAAACGAGGAAAATAACTTTCCTGATTAAAATTATACTTCGCCGAATATTCGTAATATCGCTAATATTAAAAAATGGAGTCATTTATAAAATTCAATTTCAGAAGAAAATATGATAAAATGAAAAAAATCCACTTTGCCTTGTGACGATCACTAGATGCTGTTAGCCATTCCTTATATTTTTCATCAAGTGTCCATAAATTATTAAAAAAAAAACACTTTCCTGGCATTTCTGACAATTTCACATTAAAATGAAGTATACATCAAAGATACCACGCGTGCTATCAGAAGAATTGAATTTCTCGGATCCAGGGATGAGAGTAGTCAGAAAGTATAAAAGAGGAAATCCAAAAAACAAAAAAAAAAAGAAAGAAGAAAAAAAAAAAATATATATATATATATAAACAAAAATTTGACAAAAAAGTGCGATTTTTAAACTTGTAAAGCATGTGAATATAAATCCCGATATGAGACTTTTAAATCACGTAAATATGAAACTCTACATCGAATTTAAAAAATGCGAAAATACAAATCATGATTTTTTAATTTTTTGATCACGATGCATAATTTTTAAATCGCGCGATATTACAACCACAAAAACGAATCACGATATTGGATTTTAAGCTCACGTGAATACGAATTGCTACATAGGGCTTTAAAAGCTCGTAAATACAAATCGCGATATTGATTTTTTAAATCTCGTAAGTAAGAATCGCACTGTACAATATTTAAATCGCCTGAATAAGAATCGCAACGTTCAACTTTTAAATCAGGTAAATACGAAAATCGAGATTTGATAATAAAATCGAGATTTTAAAAATGCATAAATACAAAACACGATATTGGATTTTTAAATGTCGTAAATAAGAATCATAATATACGATATTTAAATAGCGTAAATAAGAATCGCAATGTGCAACTTTTAAATCAGGTAAATACGAAAATCGATGATTGATATTAAAATCGCGTGAATAAAAATCGAGATCTGAATTACGAAAATACGAGCTATCCAGCCGACGGATAAAAAATACGGAAAATCTTATTTTCTGTGCGTGAAATCGGAGAAAATAGCTAAAATAAGTAAAAATGCGGAAGGGTTAGCAGCTAGGGCGTAGATTGAATTTTCTGTTTATCTTTGAAAATCGTAAATAAATATAATTATTTTACTTCAATGACTGAATTTAAAAAAAACGGGATATTTATTTAAAAAAACGAAACTTTTAGAGAATCGGAGTTTTTGATAAAAAGGCTGAAATTCGAGAGACAAAAAAAATCTCATCCCTGTATAAAGGTCAACCAGTTTTATCCCAAGGAAATGATTTTTAGAGAAACTTCAGAGGGAGGAAAAGGGACTTCAACAATTTCCCTTCGCGGAAAATTAAATTCCTCATAAAACATTTTAACTTGGGCAAAAAAAAATTTCAGCGGAAATTAGCGGGAAAAATCTGAAAAAAAGCGGAAATCCGCGAAAGAATCTCATCCCTGCGGATCCTATGGATGCAGAAGATCAATGCAGGTCTTCAGCTGATAAAAGTACCCAAGTACTGTCTAAAAATAATGCAAGACCTCTACCCAACTGCAGTATCACGCTCCCCTCGCCCTACACTAAATTTTTTTCTTACAGAATGATCCAGAAAGAAAGAATATTTTACGGAATAAAATTTATAATAAAATAATAATAAACAATTAAGGCGTGTTTTCTTTCACTTGCCTGTAATCCCTAATTTCACACGCATTCAAACTGTTCTACCCTCGATGCAGGGTCTCATTCTAGGCGAAAGACGTACTTTTTAACTGTGGATATTTGCATACGATAAAAAAATTGTTCCAACCAACTAGTGATACAAGAAATTAAGAACCTTGAATCAAAATTAAGTACTTTTAAGGGCCCTTAATTTTCAAAAAAAAAAAAAAAAAAAAAATTAAGCAGTTTTTAAGGACCGTGGGAACCCTGTGTTATTCACGGTGACGTATACTGTCAGAAAGGCATATTTATCAGTTGTATAATCATTCTCAAAAATTTTAGTATGTGTAGTTACTTCAAAAGTTTCCACAAGATAAGAGGACTACACTTGAATTCGGGAAGCCAGTTGTGGACAGATATTACAACTATTGTTAACCGCTTGAATTCGAAAGACATATGGGCCTGTTTCTTAATACTTCTTTCAAAAAATCGGGAACAGAAAGTTATAATGTTAAGAAATAGAAATTATTAATGGAGTGGATGGAATCAGATCGTATAATGAGAAGAAAAAAAAATTTCTTTCAGCCATATTTTTGGCGGTAGGACAGTTGTGGTATGAAGAATTTGAGTGAGCCACTATAAGATTTTAAAACTTTGGGAACTGAGTCAAACTAGTCTTAATTACCTTCGTAACCTTGCAAAACCCGACAGAGTGAATAATTATCCTTTAAAAAATAAATGTAGATTTTCATGCGCTTGCAAAAATATCCTTTTTTTCCTTAAAATTTTTAAGGTCATTTAAGTTAATTGTGACTAGGCATTTTTAATAAATGTGTAATGTACATTTTACACATCTCAAAACAATGGGATATTTGAACTGTACTGTCAACTTAGCTCCAGGTCTGTCACTGCATAACTATGGATTCTAGATTTCTTTTGAGCTTTCGCTTTATATAAATTTTTTTTGTACTTTCGAATGTACATCCCCTTTCAAAAAAAAAAAAAGATAAGGAGAAATAGCGCTTGATAATCTTGAACTTTTATTGAAATTTTACCCGGAATTTAAAAGCAATAAATTGAATTTTAATAAATACTATTTGTGATTTAAAGTCATTTAAAACTAATGGTTTCTTAGGTTTTACATTCTTAAAAACATCTTATAATAGTTTAAATAGGTGAAAACCGAGTTGGATGACGTTCAAGAAATTCTTTTAACGTTAATTAAAAAAATCTTTAAACATACTCCGCCATCTCGACTGCTTTAATATGCACATTTTAGAAAATCTCTATTGAAATTTTCATCGAAAGGACATTTTAATTTAAACTAATTGAAAAGAGATATTGATGAAATTTTGTGTCAAGACTGATTTCAGTCCTCATGACTGAAGAGAGGCATAATTTTGAGAGAAAAAAAAAAGTTACCTTGCAAGCCTTATACTTTACATGTTTCGAAAAAAAGCGAAAAACTGGTTTTGTTCCTAAGTACATTATATTTACCATAACTTGAAGCAGTTATTTTAATAATTGCTGAGCTACATTTAGTAAAAATGCTCTCTAAAAAGATTAACACAGATACACCATCAGTTGCCAAGGATAAGTATGGTAATTTTTTTTATCATTAATCAATTTTGAATAAAATACTTATTTCTGATGTTTAACTTATTTTATAAATAGATTGCGCTCAAAATGCACGATCTTGAAGCTACAGCAAGCAGTCTAACTGAAAATCCCACGCATTGTTGCAAAACTCAAGACTAAATTAATTTAATTCTAACCAAAGATGGATTGTAAATGAAAAATAAATTTCTTAAGCATTGCTGGGAGTGAGAAGAGCACACAAGTGTGGAATAAAGAAGTCGAGGACAGTTTGATGAACAATAAATTTCTATTATTGGTAGCAGCTAGATTATAGGGGTTATTTTTATAATTATTTATATATTTGCTACTCTTCAGTCCTGGAGACTAAAATCAGTTTTGAATTATTCTTATTCGAACTTGTTTTTAATACCAAGATTTGTTTTCCTTACAACTACAGAATTTTCTTCAAATAAAAAAAAAAAGCATTAATGTAAACATTGCAAATTTGTTGTAATTATTGTTATCTTCATTTCTGTCTTGAAATACACAATGGAACACATAATTGAGTCTTCAATGACCTCCAGTGAATATGTATGTTTAAGTAGATTCCCCAAATTAAAACTTTACATTAATTACAATTAATTAAACAGTTAAAATTTTAGGAAAAATAAAACAGCCTTTACTAGCATTATGCCTAAGGCTGCAGACAAAGTTTTGAGACATGTATAATCACGAAAGCAAAAAAAATCCAAAATTTGAAATAATATAAGTTGTGTGCGAAGTAAAAATTATGTATATAAATCTCAATCTAAGGACTTATTAATCCATTTAAAATTATTTAAACTATAAACACCAAGCATACTGCAGTACTGGCAATTGCACCAAACGTTGAGGAATTACAAGTACCTTTGTCACGGAATATCTTACCTGGGAAAATTTTTCAATGCTAAGAATAGAATACAAGAACCTAAAATTAAAAAAAAAAAAAAAAAACAGGAGACTTGGCAGGTACAGTATATCAGTGGAATATACTTATAAAATTGGGTGAACAAGATTATTAAACATCCCCCTACAGAAATCATCTAATAACTGACTTGAAATTAACTTCATTTTAAAATGTCTCAATTTGTAAATGTAAAGGAGGCTCAACTTCACAAGTATTAGTAACTGATCTTAATATTCAAGCAAACAATAAATCACACAAGATTTTCTTATGCAAATAATGATTTTTTTGTAAACTATTTCAGGGAATTTTTAAAAAATGGTTATACAAGCTACATAGCTTTATGAAATATAAATTTCAAGACAATTGTTGCAAAATGTACTTAACATCTTATACATAGAATTTCTAGGTCATAATAACAGAAAAACTTTAATATTATGCAATTCTGATTAATAGTAATTAACTTGAAATGTTATGTGTCATGTTCGCACATGAATTTGAAAAAGCAGTAATTTGTACAAAAACTATCACAACAGGGATCTTTTAAGGAAACTTACTCAATTTTAGGGAATTTTCCAAAATATACAAAAACCAGAACGTTTACGAATTAGTAGAAACCCAAAATCCAGTAGTCTACTAGAAAAACCAGTCGAGTTAGTAGCAACGAAGCTATGTATACAATATTCCAACAATTACCAAAGTTGACAGGCGCAGTTCCCCTAAAGGATCGAAACATTAAACTAATCACTGGTTGACGAAGAAAACAAAAGGAAAAAAAAAGCATCCACAAAAACAAAAGCATATTCAGTATTTCACTTTTAATAAACAAAAAAAAGCCAGCAACCTGGCTACAATAATTAAAAGTATGATGGTTAATTTCCAAATTTTGGAAAGTCATGTCCAAAGAAATGACAAACGGGACCTCTGCTACACATCCAACATGCAAGCTGTCATTCAGTAGAACAGATGGTTCCATAATGGTTACCTAAAATTAAAAACACATAATTAGAAAAACATCTACCCACAACATTATAAATAACTATACAGGAAGAAAAAAAAAAGCACAGATCAATAAACTAAATGACTGTCACACACCAGGAAATAATGTAAGCATCGGGCCAAGTACAGTTGTACAAAATAAAAACTCCCTGAACTCAAAATTTACGATTAACTTTCGTAACGATTAACTTTCGTAACCATTTGATGGTCACTGGCTTTAGGCAAAACTAGTTTAACCCTCTTGGTGGCGCTTACTTGAAATAGTTTTACTCTTAGATGGGCAAACATATTTAAAGGAGTTCCCCCTGAAATGGGCAGCGGTCAGACAAAAGGAATGCCTCCCCCCTTTTCTTCCGTTTGCTGTTAAGGGAATTATTTACGCTCTATGTGGTCAGCTTTTGGATGGGAGGGTCAGCCAAGGAAATGACAGTTTGATGGATGAATTTCGTAGTTCACTTTTCAACTATCTTTTTTGAATCCTCTTGCAATTCAATGTTTGTTTTTAGAATGTTTTAATCTTTTTACAATTTATATTTAAAAGACATGACTGTATGGTCCTCGCCTTTCTCATTGATGAAGATTGTTAGACAAATTTTATTCCAGTTTAAGATAAAAATAAAAAATTAATTAATGAAAAATTATAATATGAATTTTGAAATAAAAAAAAATAAAGTTGAAAATAATTTGTAGTTTAAGTTTCTTTCTTTTTTATTATTAAATTTACATTGATTTAGTGCTTATCATCACTATGCATATCGTTTATAACTACTTTTAAGATCCTTTAATTTTCTATAATATTTAATTTTGCAGAGTGGCAATCTTTTTCTTTTATTTAATCTAAACCATGATCATTATCTTCTTTTCANAAAATGTAAATGATTTTACCTTGGGCTTGATCATTACGACTTAAACTATTATTGGTATTGTTGAAAAAGTAATTGCTGTTTTTTTTCTTCAATGTTAAAATTTGAAGTAGAATATTAAAATATGTGTAAAACTCTCTCAATATAGTTTGATGACCAGTTTGGTCACCTTTCAAAATGATCTTGTACGACATTGAAACTTTAAATGATGACCAATCCGAATGCGCAGAACAATTGTGCTTAAATATCCTAATTCTTCAACCCAAAATCCAATCCCAACATCTTAATTTCTTAAACGATATATAAAACGATTCTTACGAATGCTCCATTACGGCATTACCCGCGATTTACTTCTGACTTCTATTTTAACTATTTTCAGGGACTATCCACTGTATTGTCAAAGTACTTTATAGAATTTAAAATCTGTGCGGTAGCCATTAAATTACTATAAGTAGGAGTTTGGGACATTTTAGCATAATTGGCAGCAGAAGTATTAAAATTATTTCCATCTCTGTCATGAGATCAAAATTATAATAATAATAATAATATCAAAATGCTCCATTACGTGCTGTACTATTTCCTCACGCACCTCGATAGCCATACCTTGAGTATCGTATAATTTACATGATAACTAAGTTGCTATTGCTATAAAAATACAACATTATTCTAAATAGATACTTAACGTATAGGTTATCATTCAACACTACTTAAACTATGACTACTTAACAAAACTTTATGACTACTTAACAAAATGAAACTAAAAAAAAAAATAAAAAAAAAAAAAAAAAACAGGAGACTTGGCAGGTACAGTATATCAGTGGAATATACTTATAAAATTGGGTGAACAAGATTATTAAACATCCCCCTACAGAAATCATCTAATAACTGACTTGAAATTAACTTCATTTTAAAATGTCTCAATTTGTAAATGTAAAGGAGGCTCAACTTCACAAGTATTAGTAACTGATCTTAATATTCAAGCAAACAATAAATCACACAAGATTTTCTTATGCAAATAATGATTTTTTTGTAAACTATTTCAGGGAATTTTTAAAAAATGGTTATACAAGCTACATAGCTTTATGAAATATAAATTTCAAGACAATTGTTGCAAAATGTACTTAACATCTTATACATAGAATTTCTAGGTCATAATAACAGAAAAACTTTAATATTATGCAATTCTGATTAATAGTAATTAACTTGAAATGTTATGTGTCATGTTCGCACATGAATTTGAAAAAGCAGTAATTTGTACAAAAACTATCACAACAGGGATCTTTTAAGGAAACTTACTCAATTTTAGGGAATTTTCCAAAATATACAAAAACCAGAACGTTTACGAATTAGTAGAAACCCAAAATCCAGTAGTCTACTAGAAAAACCAGTCGAGTTAGTAGCAACGAAGCTATGTATACAATATTCCAACAATTACCAAAGTTGACAGGCGCAGTTCCCCTAAAGGATCGAAACATTAAACTAATCACTGGTTGACGAAGAAAACAAAAGGAAAAAAAAAGCATCCACAAAAACAAAAGCATATTCAGTATTTCACTTTTAATAAACAAAAAAAAGCCAGCAACCTGGCTACAATAATTAAAAGTATGATGGTTAATTTCCAAATTTTGGAAAGTCATGTCCAAAGAAATGACAAACGGGACCTCTGCTACACATCCAACATGCAAGCTGTCATTCAGTAGAACAGATGGTTCCATAATGGTTACCTAGATATAAAATCACATAATTAGAAAAACATATACCTACAACATTATAAATAACTACACAGGAAGAAAGAAAAATCACTGATCAATTAACTAAATGACTGTCACACATTAGTAAATAATGTACACAGTTGTACAAAATAAAAACTCTCCTTGAACTCAAAATCTCAATTAAAAACTATCCATTTGATGGTGACTGGCTTTAGGCAAAACTAGTTTAAAAACAAGATCATTCTAAAAATGTTCTAACTTTTTATAAAATTTTAACTTATTCACACAGACGAATTTGGCAAAAACCAAAAAAGCTGAAAATATGACATCCAAAAAATATACCTACACTTGAAATAAATGAAAAAATAACAGAAATTTGAGCAAGTAAAAATCACTAAATCACAGAACGAGATTCTGAAATAACGCAAATCTCAATAGAACCAGAAAAAATAGTTCAGATCACTATTAGAAACACAGAAAATTTCAGAATGCTTCAATAAATAAAAATTTATAAAATAATCCCAATAAATATACTTACCTTCATAATTATTTATCGTAAATTTTATCAAATCTAACAAGACAGCTGAGAAAGGTAGCAAAGGTGGAAAGAGTTGATAAATACAGCAGAAACAGGGATGAGAGTAGTCAGAAAGTAAAAAAGAGGAAATCCAATATATATATATATGCATAAACAAAAATTTGACAGAAAAAGTGCGATTTTTAAGCTTGGTAAACCATGTGAGTATAAATCCCGATTGAGGCTTTCAAATCAGGTAAATATGAAACTCCACACCGAATTTAGAAATGCGAAAATACAAATCACAATGAGCAATTTCTAAATCATGATGCATAATTTTTAAATCGTGCGATATTACAACCGTAAAAACGAATCTCGACATTGGATTTTAAGCTTGTGTGAAACGAACCGCTACATATGGCTCGTAAATACAAATCGTGATATTGGTTTTTTAAATCTGGTAAATAAGAATCGCAATGTACATTATATAAATCCCCTGAATAAGAATCGCAAGGTTCAACTTTTAAAACAGGTAAATATGAAAATCGACGCTTGATAATAAAAATGCATAAATACAAAACACGTTATTGGATTTTTAAATCAATGTGCAACTTTTAAACCGGGTAAATACGAAAATCGATGATATATCGCATGAATAAAAATAGAGATATTTGCTGGGTCTGGATTCTAAAAGGCTTGTTTGTATTGTTTTTATTGAGATAGAATAAATAAAAATTTACAAGATTAATTGAAAGAGCAAATAAATACTTTCACCGCAAATCCACCTCTATTTTTCTTCTCTTTTTTTGGTCTGTTTTCACGCCAGAATAAAAGAAGCAGCGACGTCTGAATTACGAAAATACGAGCTATCCCGACGGATAAAAATACAGAAAATCTTATTTTCTGTGTGCGAAATCAGAAAATAGCTATTAAGTAAAGATGCGGAGGGGTTAGCAGCTAGGACAAAGTTTGAATTTTCTGTTTATCTTTGAAAATCGTAAATAAATATAATAATTTTACTTCAACGACTGAAATTTGAAAAAAAAGTGGGATATTTATTTTTTTAAAAAAAAAAAATGAAACTTTTAGAGAATCTGACTTTTGGTAAAAAGGCTGAATTTCAGAAAAAAAAATTCTGATCTCTATATAAAGGTCAACCAGTTTTATCCCAAGGTAATGATTTATAGAGAAACTTCTGAGAGATGAATAAGGACTTCAATAATTTTGCTCCGTGGAAAATTAGATTCCTCATAAAATATTTTAACTTCTGCAAAAAAAAAAAAAATCAAANAAAAAAAAAAAAAAATTCAGCAGAAATAAGCGGGGGGAAATACAAAAACCTGGAGAAAAAAGCAGAAATCCGCGAAAGTATCTCATCCCTAAGAAAACTTGTTAATTGACTCAAACTCCATCTTTAATAAATCTCACACTGATAACAAGATGTAGGAAAAATCCAGCAATTCTGCAAAATATTCAAAGAGCCAAATATCTCGCCAAATATTCGGCAAGTTATATGTGGGAACTATTTTATTTACACTTCTCTGATCTGTGATCAGAATTATTTAATGATAAAAAAAATTAAAATTACATTATCATACATTAGAAATTGTTTTTACTCTCATTGCGCTCTGAAAGACAAATGGAAAGCTAAAACTGAAGAATTCGAACCAGATTACTCAATACTGAATCACTACAGCTTACTTCTTTTCAATACTTTCTAATAGGACTAATCCTATTGTCAGGTTCATTTAAAAATTATTATCACAGGATTTTACAAAAGCATCTGATAGACATTATCTTTTTTATGGATAATTCTTCCTGCAAATTACTTTCAACAATAAGTTTTGCTTTAAGAATAAGACTGTCAATACCTGCTAGAAATAATCAGGATAAAAAGAAAATTCAAGATAAATCAACATTTACAACATACCAGTAAGACTGCTAAGTTTGACTTTCTCTCAATGACTAAACTCATTCATATATAAAACATATTAACGTAAAAATGTCGCTATTTGGCCAATATATATGACCAAATCACTATTCACTGCATATTCAAACAAAGCAGTAAGTTTCAGATTCAGATAATAATCACAAATATCATTTGTCCCTATCTGTTAAAATCATCATAATACATCACTGCATGTAAAATGTGCATTAGCATTTTTCATTAATTTTCATAGAAACAGTATCAATGTAACCATCTTGCCTGATAATTTTTTTAGGAAAAAAAAAGCAGATTATAAAAAGCCTCAGATAAAGATAATAATCATGTAGGTCATTTGTCCCTATCTTACAAATTCATCACAAGCATTTTCATTAATCACTCAAAATAAAAGCTTACAGTTACTTGAATAGTTCTAAGCACACATACTACAAAATCTCAATTTATTCTATGAGCTAAATTAGCATCCATTATGCCATATATAATGGGCCTTGGTTTATGATTTTTTAGATTTTAATTGGATTTCGCTTATTTTTAAGAAATTGATCTGTAAGAACTTTGATTTATGCCTAAAAAAACTTAATAAATGTTTAATTGAAATTAATAAATGTTTAATTGAATTTTTTCATTCCGATTTACTTTACATATTACCTATCAGAAATTAAGTGCATAATTCAGGAACAGGTAAAAGTGAGAAAAAATAAACCAAGAGAAAAAATAAATTAACACCAACTTGGATTTTCATTTAATTTTTACCTTCTTAATCAAAACTTTATTATTACCCTTTAACTTACTTTATTAAGAAAAACTATTGTGTGATATTATTAGATTTCAAATCAGCAATTTATATTCGAAGTTAGAGAAAAACAAATTAATTATGATCATTTTTCTAATATATTCTTGATATGATTTGTGAGATTCTTTTACTGCCCTCAATACTGTTGTGGTGATCTTCAACACTCCTCCATAATTTCGAATGGTATTTTTGATTAGTCTAAGAGACATAAGTATTCTCATGGTGACTCTCATTAAGCATTGCTTTATTTATCGAAAAACCTCTCTCAGGATCAGAATTCCCACGTGGCAAAATTAAAACAGTTACATTTAGATTATATTTTAGATATACAAAATTTTATCAGATTTTTAGGGTTTGCACATAGTTTTATGAATTTTAAGGGGAATGCGACCCCTGTTAATAATTATAAAAAGTGTATTTTTTCTCTAGTTTATGTACCGCACGCAAGCATAATAAAATTTGATTATCTTAAATCTGAGAAATCCTCAGTCATTTTTAATTATAAAAAAATTAAAAAATTAAAACATAGCTTGCATTGTTTTTTTAAAAAGAAAATTGTCTATTAATTAAAATGATCTTTGTAGGCCAACAAACTACTCAACTAACTCTTTTAAAAACTTTTTTCGTAATAGTTAATTTGATTTGAAAAATTCTACTCCCAATGGCGAAGCAAGAAATATTATATGAACCTTAAGTTATACATAAATATTTAATTACACATTTAAGTCTGAAATGCTGAGTTGAATATGGCAATTAAAAGCAGGNAATCACAAATATCATTTGTCCCTATCTGTTAAAATCATCATAATACATCACTGCATGTAAAATGTGCATTAGCATTTTTCATTAATTTTCATAGAAACAGTATCAATGTAACCATCTTGCCTGATAATTTTTTTAGGAAAAAAAAAGCAGATTATAAAAAGCCTCAGATAAAGATAATAATCATGTAGGTCATTTGTCCCTATCTTACAAATTCATCACAAGCATATTCATTAATCACTCAAAATAAAAGCTAACAGTTACTTGAATAGTACTAAGCACACATATACTACAAAATCTCAATTTATTCTATGAGCTAAATTAGCGCCCATCATGCCATATATAATGGCCTTGGTTTATGATTTTTTAGATTTTTCTTATTTTTAGGAAAATGATCTGTAAGAACTTTGACTTATGCCTAAAAAAACTCATGTTTAATTGAAATTGATAAATGTTTAATTGAATTTTTTCATTCCGATTTTAAACTTTTAATGAAAAGAAAATATGAAATTTTTTTTTTCATTGATCTCTTCAATTGTTTTAAATTTTAAGCAATGCATTTTAACAAGGGGTATAATGTATTTAATGGTTATAAAAAGTGTATTTTTTCTCTAGTTTATGTACCGCACGCAAGCATAATAAAATTTGATTATCTTAAATCTGATAAATCCTCAGTCATTTTTAATTATAATAAAATTAATTGTCTTTGCATTGTTTTTTTAAAAAGAAAATTGTCTATTAATTAAAATGATCTTTTTTGTAGGCCAACAAACTACTCAACTCTTTTAAAAACTTTTTTCGTAATAGTTATTTTGATTTGAAAAATTCTACTCCCAATGGTTAATTACACTTAAGTCTGATATGCTGAGTAAAAAGTACTATTATGCTTAACTTTTTAAAGTAACGCAGATACATTTTGAATGTTTATAAAAAAAACTTTTGAACCTAGGATTTATTGAGCAGGGCCACTATTTTTAAAAAAAACTAATCTGCACCTTGGGGTTTTTGGGTGGTTTTTAAAATCCCAGGAAACCATGGCCCATTTAAACATTTATATTTGCTAGATATATAACTCACATATATCAATTGCTACCCATGTTTTAGATAAAATTTCATCAATAAAATACTATGTCAGTAACCCTGGATATAAACATAAACCACAAGAGCTTCCACCAGCATTATTTGGTCACATTAATATTAAAGCACACTAAAGTTTCTTATTAATCAAATGTAAAGAATAATCATAAATTAAAAGAAAAAATTACTCTTACCAATACAAAAAATCAAAAATAAGCAAAAAAAAATAAGGCACCTATGATCTGCATAAAAATCAAAACAAATAAATATATGATCAAATCAAAGTGCTTATCTTCAAATTATATAAAAACTGTTAAATAGATAGGGTGACATGTTAACCATTAAGTACACATGTGTATTAAAATCAATTTAATTATTCTATGAGCAAAAATAGCACCTCTAACCTAAAACCGGTTACAAGCGACTCAAGCTCAACTATGAAAATCATACCATAAAATTTATAGCAATTTACAACACAAATTCAAGGTACATGCACAAGGAAATCAATTATTGCTGTCCTAAAAAAAATTTCACCACTGAATTGTAATACACAGTTATAAGATTGCAGGTAAGTAGTGGATGATATAAAATACACTAAAATAAAATATTCAGATCAAAAGCACACTAACAAATCATTATTTCCGACACTGGAGTAATTTAAATACAAGAGACACTTACGTTTCGATGAAGTAAGATTACTTGGATCTTTCACGCATCTTCCTCCTCTTACGCTTCAACCTTCGCATACGCTTCTTCCTCCACTAAAAATGAACGAATTATCTTAATTTAACACTACGATATAAAAGAATTACTAGTGATGAAAAAACACGAATTATCATGCCTAAGATACAATAACTAAGACTAACACGTGGGGACGTGAAATGATACGGAAAGGTATTAATTAGAAAATAATTTCCTAATCAGTCATATTAGAGTATGAAAACAGTTACGTACACGTTTCTCTAAAGAACTATCAGTTAATACAGGAATAGATTATTACAACTTGTACACGTGGATACTTACAATGAATTAAAAAGTACCAATTAATGCATTTATAAAATTATAAGAAATCTTTAGGAAACGATCTATATCTTATATTTAATCTAGGAATCTCGAAACTATGAAACTATCATAATCGAAAAGAACATTAGCATCTGATTCAACTTCATGCGATCAATTATATATATATATATAAATATATATAACACAAAATCGTATAATAAAGTATAAATTCTTAATTTAACTAAGAGAAATTATGCACATAGCAATCCACAGCCACAGTATCACACGTGGCTGACAAGAATAAAATGGCTTAGTTACATTTAAAATGGTATAGATATATAAAAAATATCTAAATTATCTACAGAGTAAAGCTTAAAATTAGTAGGATTAAAAATTTTTTTTACTTAATAAATTTAAAATAAGATAGATTTTGCAAAAACTATAATCACACACAAAGCATTTCGAAGACCAAACTAAACATTGCTTAAAATTGATATTTCATATAATAATTAATAAAAAATAATTTGATTACCTTAGCCCTCATAGCTGGGAAATATTATTTACCACGTTCAGTTATAATATAAAATTAGTAAATACGATGAGAACAGATTCAAGCTCACCAAACTTCGTCAGAAATTTTGAGAGAATAAAATTTTGTCAAGTACGTTTACCTTGCTTTTTTTAAAATAGTGGTTACAGTTAAGTTAACAGCGCAGAAGAAGATTTATAGCGCCCTCTTTTTAAGGTCTGCTTTCACTAATAATATCAAACCGTAACGCGATCGAGCCTTTCATTAGTCATTTTGGTCACATGATTTTAAACAACTAATCGGAAGCTTTTATTTAGATCACTTCTGCATACCATATTTTTAGTGTAAATGTATCTTTAAAATGTTTACATTTGGTAGGTTAACTAAGCATAACTAAGCACAGGGAAGAAATGCTGCAGTAATAATAAGCAGTCGGAAGTGTAAACTACCGAGACTATTCTTTTTTTTTCTAATTTTTATAAACAATAATTATTGTGAATGTAAAAAAATTCAGTCTGCCTCGGGTGTACAGAACTCTAATAATTGATTTATTGCTCTATACAATATTTATTATAAATTCCATTCATATTACTCTTTTGTAAATGAAATATTATGAATTATTAGGATTATAAATTCTTATAAAAGTGCGTTTGTAAACGGATCATTCCATTGTGTCAAAAATGGGAAAAAGGGACACTAGATATGTATGAATATTTTGTTTTAGTTGCACATTTAATGCTGAAAATTGCTTTCAATTTTGATAGATTTTAACGATCTGTAATTATTGTTCATTCTTGACTTGTAATTATTAACCATTCTTTATAAGAAAATATTATTTCATTTTGCATTAACCAACTGAAACTTCCTCTAAACACAAAGATGTGTATATCCAGAAAACATGAAGGGTGGATTTCTCTATTATGATTTCCGGCAGAGTTATCGATCACTAATTCTTGGCAACTTCTAGCGTCCTGTAAAAATTAAAATAGTATATATATATATATATACAGAAAGAGACAACCTAAAAGAGTATAACTTGTAGCAATCTCTAAGGGCAAGCCTCGTCATGTGCTTTCAAAAGAATCTGCTGTCGAGTTCATATCGAGCCCTAGTGATAGGAGTAAAAATTTAAATATTTTTGCAAGCAAAAGGTTATATTTTGTATTTTGACTATTTCTTTATAGTCAATAATTTTGTTCAAATTAATGTGTTAGATAACAAAGTGGATTAAGCGTTTTGTTGGTGAAAATGTTTTATGGCATAATATATAATAATATGCCTTAAACCAATAGATTTAATCAAATTTTTGTGATCCAGACATTTTAGGGCTCTTTCATGGTGTGCCATGATCTTGGCATTCTTCTTTAATGCCTAAAAAAAAACATTCATTAATTCCTATAATTAAAAGTTATAGCAACATTTTGCCGCCTGAAATAGTAATTTTGACATCTACTGTCTAAATTTGTGTTATGCCTGCATCAGTTACATAGTACTGATATAGAATTGATTACAAAATTAATTAAAGAAAATTGCGATTACAGAAAGTGTTTCTTCAAGGCCATGCTCAAAAACGGAAGGCAGGGAAAATTGTCTCAAGGCCTGGGTCTGAAAAGAAAATTGTCAATCAAAATGAAATTGCCAGGAATTATTTTTTGTCTTAATAAGAAATACAATTTTCAATTAAAATCTTCGCTTAAAGAAAGGATTCCACAATAAATTTTATCTTGGGAGTAGGTCTTTAAATTCCTATGCCCAGCCTTTGGTTTCTCAGTATGCCTTGCTTGTATCATGTATTATTATACGCAACTTCGAGCACTATTTTGTTGAGTTATGCATTTTATTATCAATATAAATCATTAATTAATAATATGTTTAAATAAATGTATTAGACTCTGAGTAAACTGAGAAAAAATAATTTTTGAGCAGAAAATATTCAGAGCAAAAAATTGAATTAATTTTGATTAATTTTGAAAGTTTAGCTCAACTTGATGATTATATTTTGGATGATTAATTCATGGATGCAAATTTTTTTTAACTAATTGAATGCTTCTGGTTTTTAAATTGTCAGATTAACATGCCCTATTTTAATCTCGGAAATTGAATATAATTTGTTTTTACATTAATATTGAAATGATGCTTATAAAAACTAATTTAAATATTAGACGTAACAGGGATGATTGTATTCCAGGGGTATCTTGGATTTCCAGGGCTTTCACATTATCCTTCTGGGTTTAAAAATTAGGAGTATGATTTTTCTGGAAATATTGCGGAATTACGCATCTCTCAAGACTATTGATTTTCAGCTCTTTCATAATTCAAAAACTTAGAATCCAACAAAATTTTCATGTTATTCCTCTATCTAAAATTCAGATTTCAAACATTTTGCGAATTCTTGCTAATGCACGTGTTTCTTCTGCCAATAAGCAGAAATCCGCCAATTGAGATTCTTTTGGTATAGTGGATTTTTAGCCATTTTGAATGTTTAAAACTGAACCGAAATCGGCTGAATAACAAACATCAATTTTCATATTTACCTAATTTAAGTTGCAGGTTGTAATTTGTATTCTCATTGTTTAAAAATAGTACATCTAGTGATTCATATTCACATGATTAAAAAATCCATTGTCGCGATTCATATTTAGGATATTTTAAAGTCAAACATTGTGATTCTTGTAAGAATTAAGACAAAGGTGTGATATTCATCATTGGTAGGTAGTTTAATTATAAATCCTTTTTTGAAAACATTATGTTAAATATGAAACAAGTATAGTATATAAATTGATATCTTGATATTGATTTTTTGCACAGAAAGTTTTCGGGATTTGTCACTTTGTGTCACAAAACCCATGATGTAAGTATATATATGTAGCCCAGACTTCGGAATGTCCACTCCTCAGCTCACCTTTGGCAAACAAATAGTTAAGACTGGCTCTTCTTTCCTTTCTCTTGTATTTTTTTTACTTTATTACAATGAAAAAGGTAAGACAAATTCTTTCTTTCAAAGAAAGTGTTGATTTAATTGAAGTAAAAGAAAAACTATCAATTTCATAACAGGGTAGTTAAATAAAATGTCTGTCAGCAGAAACTGACCAAGAATCAATGTACAAAGATGTGAAAACTTTTCTGTGTAACTGGTATCACCAAGCTCAAAATTAATTAAAAAAATTAATGTAAAACCAATGTGTTTTAAAAACGTCAGTTACTTACATGTGACATATAAGACTTTAAAAGCATGAATGACAAACAAATTTTCTTTTTTTTTTTGCTTATGCATGATTTTGGCAGTTTATTTGAGGAAAAAATGACAAAATTGGATTATATTTCTTTACAACTGTTATGTACTCTCTATATGTCTTCCTTAAGAATATTTGTGTCATTTTCATGTTCTTGAAATGGACTATCACTGTTCAACTTTTTGATTTGGGTATTTTAAGCTCCATTTTTAAAAAAAATTCGGAATGCTCTAATTTCGATTAAAGATGGAAAATATTTAAAAAAATTATGGTTATATTTTTTTCTTGTTTCTGTCTTGAGAGAGTTGCTCTGCACGCTAAAGGGAATATCCTGATGCTAGATATAAAAAATTAAAACTCATTTATTACAGTTAATTTTTTTCTTGTTTCTGTCTAAAGATAGTTGCTCTAAAATGCTGAAGGGAATGTCCTGATGCTAATAATGAAAAAGAAAATACAAATTTGAAGAAGTTTGGTGAAAATGCCTCTAGCATCATTTTTGATGTTTTTTGCATGAATAAATGAAAATGTTGCAACTTGTAGTCTGATGTCACTTGAGGAAATGGTTGCTGAAACTCGAGTAGAAAATAATTCCGATAAAGATGGCAAAACCACAACCATATGCCAGAGAAGATTGTATCAAATTATTATATTAAACATGTATAGTATATAAATTAATATCTTGATATAAAGTTTTTGCTCATAAAATTTTCCTGATTTTTCACTTTGTGTCACTACCCTGATACATGAAAAGTTTTTGAAATAATGAGGAACTTTCTGTAGTCCCATGAACTTACAGATAAAGAACAGCAATCTATTAAAAATTTTGAAAATTCATTATTTGCATTTGAGAAGAAGAGAATGCATGGAAACCAAACTTTCTCATATTTTTAAAAAAATATGGTTTATCAATACTTTTGTAATTTGTACATAATTTTTCAGTTTAAATTTTTTATTACTTTTCAAGTTTATTAATTCTTTGTCACTTTTCATAATTTTTAAACAAATTTAAATATTAACCATTATTTGTAGTTTTTCTTTATCTATTGTTGGTAATGAATGGTTCAATGAAAATTGATTAGTTGAGGTTTTACTGTATTAATTATTCCAATTTGAGAGTTAAATTAGCTATGACAGTTTGAAACAACGATCACAAGAGTCAAACAATTTAAAATTAAATAACTAAATATGTTTATAATTTATTTGATGCATAATTCAATTTGCAATTAATGGTTATTTCATAATTTAGAAGGCATGTTCCTGGAATTTTATGCTACTTCGCGAGGTTCAACTTTTTAACAGAACTACTTATGCATGTCTGTTCATTTATAAGTTTAGGTAAATAAATATATTTACAATTATTTTTCTTTGCTTTCAGGCATTTATGAATCCTATAGCAATGGCTAGAGCACGAGGGCCTGCCACCTCTGGAGGGCCATCTATTCGGGATTATCTAAATCGAGATCGACCTTCTTGGTATGAACTTTTTTTATTTGTACTAGTAATATAAATTATTATTTTGTTTCAATTCCAGAAATAAAAAAAATCTTCTTTTTTATTAATTTAATTGAATATCAGCCAAAAAACAACTTTTAAAAATCAACTAAGCCTAAAATCAACGCTTCCTATTTTATTTGTTTTAATAAATGAAGTTTTTAATTTTTAGTAATTAAAATAAGCAAAGTTGTCTTTTATTTTACCCACATTGCATATTCAGATTTTCAACAAAAAAAATAAAGAAAGAAAACTCTAAGACTTTTGTGTTTTTTCTCAGGACCCCAGGCCACTAAATATTTTCGCAGGCTTTTTTCCTTATAAGTAAATGAATCGGAGGGTTTGTGCACAGTTTACAAACCAGCCCTCAAAACTTTCCTCCATGTCAGCAATTATGTAGTTCAAATGTGTTTATTCTATTAAATATTTTTTATAATTTCTTTAAAATTATTTTTAAAATGTCTGACAAACTAAAAAAAAAAAAAAAAAATTTTTTTAACTCAGCTTTTAAATAAGTTTAACAAAGATATGATGTTTTATTTCTTGCGAACATAGCTAATTTGAAGACGTTTCGACTATTTCTTTTTCTAATTTTTTTTTATAGTTTTTCTGTGTTTGTAAAAATTTTAAGAAAAGATGACAAAACTTGATTCTTAATATTTCACATATTTTCAAGATTATAGAAATTTTTATCTTTCATTGAATCCTATCACCTTTCATTTTCTTTCCTATGCCTACTTTTTTTTAAAAAAATGTATATTTGATTTTCATTACAGAATTTTCATTTAATGGGAGAAGTTAGAAACATTTTAGTGGTCAATAAAGAAATAATTTTACTGAGAGCAATATTTTTTATAACTTAAAAGAAATGTCAATAAACAATTTTTATTTGCTCAAACTTTAAATAGAAATAAATAGTTCAAATAAGTATGTTAATATTGTGATAATTAATAATTAACAACCTGTCAATATATTGATCTATAAAAATAATTACATTTTTCTATAATTTCAAGCTATTTATGCTATTACAGTTCTCTTTTTTAAACTTTTTTATGAAACTCTTAAGTAAACAATTTCATAATTTGTTAATTTTTTAAACAGTTTCTAATTTTAAATTTCTATTAATAACATTCTTTCATTTAAAAAATTTCAGACTCACCATCATCTTTTAACAGGAGAAAAATAAATACAATGAAGCAGTGATGGGCATCATTCATAGAAATTTTATTCATGACTAAATTTAGTTAGAATAAATTTATTCTGAATGATTATTCATATGCAAATGTATTCATTATTCTGAATGACAAATGCCCATCTCTGCAATGAAAAGATAATATTGACTCTCTGATCAATAAGCATTCCAGTTTATTAATTCTTACAGAGCTTATAATAATAACTTAACCTATCTTATCTAATTTAAAAACTATTAATGATTTGTCTGTGAAATAAAATTAATGCAAATGAATAAAAATTAATGAGTCTGACTCTGACATAGCTGTAGATCGCTTGCCATTTTGAAAGATGGCATGAAGTACTATAAGAGGTAAACAAAACTAAACTCAATGCAAAGCTTAATTTTGGAATTGAATCGGAGCAGTTTTATACATTTGATCCATACATTGTTACATATTTTTAAATAAAATAGAAGGTACTATGACACTTGATGTTACAAATTATTTTACAGTAACAGTTTGTAGTTTTAAAACTAAACACACTGATAAAGAATGATTTACTGCCAACATAGTTGTCTTAGCAATATTTCTAATTAATTTATAAAAGTTATAGTTGTTTCAATTGTTGATTATTATCATTAAGTTAAGGTTAGGTTTTTACATCGAAATATATGCTTTTTGCATATTGTTATGCAATATTTAATAAAAAGTTTGATATTTTCCGATAGTGAATAAAGTTTGACGACTGACAAACTGGGGAGGTTCCTTCTTGAAAATATTGATATGGCTATATTCTTGATATATCTATAAATAGAAAGAATTTTACTGAATTCATGATTCCCATTATTGACATTTTCAGTGTTGTACAATATTTCCCGTCTATCAATTTATAAAAGAATACTTATTAAAACTGTTTCACTATACTTTGCCTACTATCTCTTAATATATTGGTACTTGTGATATTTCCCATGCATTGTAAAATACCTTTTTCATTGAATTGTGAATATTGTATTTTAGGGAAGAGGTAAAACAGATTATGCAAAAGAAAAAAGAAGGCTCACATACTCTTGCTGCCTGGGAAGCAAAGATGAATGAAGTAATCTTAGTAAAAATAATAAAAATTATCGTAAAAGATATAATTTTTCTACTAATTGTTTTCCCATTATTGCTATTTTTTACAATTGTTTCTTTTTATTATGCATGCAATGTAAAATCATTTACTTAAAATGTTCGTGTTTATTTATCATGATTTAAGGGGTAGAATGGAAGATGTTAATTTGAAAAAACCTAAATGTCTTGGCTAGGCAGACAAAATAAGTTTTAAGTTTCCTATTCTTATTGTAGAAAATTTGAAATGTAATTTTTTTTTTTTTTGATAATTTAATATTACATTAAATATTCCAGAGATAGTTCCATTGTTGTGATAAATTATTTTTCCATCTTAGTAAAGAACAATCATTTTTTGTTTTTAAAAATTTGGTAATCATAGATTTTGCTATATTTTTTTGCTTATACTGTTTTTTGCCTACACAAATTTTAGAATTTTTATTTTTAAATACATAATCTTTTTATTTTAAGTAACTAATAATGCTTCTCTTTAAAAAAAAATAATAATAATAATTTAATTAACAGTTTTTTGAATCGATTTTAAGCTCGTTTGACATAGCTAACTTATAAAAATAAAAACATTAAAGTTTTGCTACTTGAATTAATCCTATTCTTAATCCTCAAATTGTAATTTAAGAAAGGGATGCACAACCTGTGTGTTTTAATAAAGCAATTAAGAGAAAGGGTCTTTCTTTTTTTACTGGTTATCTTGTTCTTTTATTTATTTATTGTTTTAGTGCAGGACTGGACCATTTCATTTTTTAATTTTTATTTATAGCCATGAGTTCAGTGCTTGCTGGGAAATGTGACTACCTACAAATTTTGCACTATAATTAGGACATTCCATGTAGATGCTTGCTGTTTTCAATTAGGATCAAGAAACACTTTACATTTTACCAGTACAGTTTTACTTGTAACTTATGTTGCACACAAATATAGAATTTTTTAGTTTTTAGGGCCCACTACTAGAAAAATGTTATGCATATCTGATTTAAGACCATTGCTGTTTTTGTTCATAAACCTTTTGATTTACGTGTTATTTATTTTTCTACAAAATACGCTAAGAGTTTAGACAGAAATGAAGAGGGAGAATTTGGAACTTTACTTTTCTTAATTGGACCCGGCATATACTAGCTAACTAAAAACATTAGGATAAAAAATTAAAATATTTTGTCAATTTTTAAATAATGTTGTTTTTAATAAAGCTTTGTAAGCTGTATAGATTTTTTTTTTCTTTCTTCAAAACTGTAATTTAATCTAATTCAGAAAAATGTGACATAATTCTTTCGTGATGATCTCCAATTGTAAATGATCATTTTTAATTTCATTTCAGTATGAATTATTTTTATACTACTTATCTTGTTTGAAAACTAAGAGAAGGTAAATTTTTTTTACCTGTCAAATCATTTGTTAATGTGAAATCGTGTTAGATGTACTATTTTTAAATAATTTACTGCTAGCTAATTAAGTCATTTTCTTTCTGTTAATTATTAGAAATTTAGAGAAGAATTAAGAATTAACAGAGAAAAGTTACTAAGAACAAGCACTAGGTCTGAGGTAAGCCATTGCTCATAGTTGTTAATAAGTAGTTTATAAAAAAGTAATCATTTTAAAAACATTTTTCATTAATTTCGTTTAAATTATTTATTTTTCAATTTTGCAGAAGGAAAAAGCAAAGAAAAGGAGAAAGAAGAGGGTGAGTGATGGTTATTTTTATTGGTAGATTTATATAAATGATAACACTGAAAAATAAAGAGTCATATAAATGATGATACGGAAAAATAAAGAGTCATATAAATGATGATACGGAAAAATAAAGAGTTATATAAATGATGATAATGAGAAATAAAGAGTTATATGAATGATGACACTGAAAAATAAAGAGTTATATAAATGATGACACTGAAAAATAAAGAGTTATATAAATGATGATACTGAAAAATAAAGAGTTATATAAATGATGACACTGAAAAATAAAGAGTTATATAAATGATGATAGTGAAAAATAAAGAGTTATATAAATGATGACACTGAAAAATAAAGAGTTATATAAATGATGATTACCGATTAAATCATGATACCCAAAAATTTATAATTTTTCTTTTTATTGATATGCGCTAAAAAATCATATTAAAAAGAAGTAGAAAATAGCAGTGAAAATTGTAAAGTTGCGCACCCTTGTAAGTTAACCACCTATCTAAGTTCGCCTTTATTTTCGAAAACTGAATTTATCCTATATAGTAACGGGAAGCAAAACCTTAGTAATGTGATCGCCTTTCTCTCTTGTATGTTGACTATTAAAATCTGCCTCATGGTGTTATTAAATATTATTCTAAACTCGTCATAAATTGGAACCAGAAGAAGAAAAACCTTCCCAAAAATTTACCGTTATGTAACGTGTTAAAAATTTCAATGAATTATTGAAATAGCATAAAATGTTGACCTAAACTCAGTTGTGAATGGCCTATATCAAAAATTATAAGGTTTTATAACAAAAAAATATTGAACACATATAAATGCTGTTGAAATAATATAATATTATGTTCTCTAATTATATATATGTTTTGAGCCGTGATGGCTCAGGGGATAAAGCGTTCACCATCCGATGAGGTTAATCAGGTTCAAATCCCAGAGATGGCGGGTCGATTCGAATTCCACACCGACCACAGTACTGGCGAAAAATATCCTCAGTGATAGACGGATCATGGGTTAGAGTCCCCTTGCCGTCAAGCTAACTGTAGAAGGTTCTCCTCTCCATGTAACTCAAACGCGGGTTAGTTCCATCAAAAAGTCCTCCAGGAAGGCAAATTTCTCCCAATATTTGATCCAGGAGTTCTCTTGTATTCTGGATTGGGTTCAAAATTACAATGCTGTGGAGTTTAACATTAGTAGCCGTAAATCCTAAATTGTATCGGCTGTTCAACAACATTTATAAAATAAAAAATATATATATATATTTTATATCTTTAGAAACTGTTTATAATAAATATCTCAAATGTACATTTTTATTTTAAGTAATCAGTTTAATATCTCTTCTTTTAATTAATTAGTTTAATCTTGTTTCTTTGAATATATAAAGTACTTACGAAATAATTTATCAAAGTGATAGACATGTTAAAAAAATTAATAACGTTTAACTTTATTTTAAAATAGTCTATTATAATCTCTAACAAATACATGAATAACACAATCAACATAAATTACATGGAATATATAAAATATGATTAAAAAAAATGACTCATCCCCTCTTTAAGTTGACCACTAAAGAAATACATCACAAATGATCAATTTTGTACCATCATATCACTAAAAACTTTTTTAACTTATCGGTGCATTTTTAATATTTACTTTTTTTTCTTTCAATTTTTAACACAATTGTTTTTCTTAAGTCATCCTCAAGTTCATCTTCATCCTCATCTTCATCTAGGTGCTCCTCAGATAATGACGAGGTACGTTGTTTCTATTATAATGTAATGAAGTTTAACATTTTAGAACATGTGTCTTTGGTTTTCTTCATTACTCTCAGAGGGAGGGAGTGGATTTTCAATCTGATTACTTTTGCTGAGAGACTGGGAAAGGATGGGTCTAAGCAATGATTGAGGCGCTAAATTTTCTTTGTCGTCAAAAATTTCCTGTAAATTGCAAAAATAATTAAGGAAAAAGAACTATCAGTTCGAGAAAAAAAAATTTCAGTCAAAAACTTTACCTTCTGTGTTATTTACCCTCTGTGGTTTTAAAAATACAACAAAGCTTTCTGAAGATAGGATCAGTTAATATTGTTCTTATTATTATTGCTAAAACTTGAAATCTTAGAAAAGCATATAAGGAAGGTTAATAATTAGCTAAAATTTTTTATTAAAAGGGAATTAAAACTCATTAAAAAGCTATTTAAAGGGGGAAAAACTGACAGTTCAAAAATTAATTATTTTTTTGAGTAAGAAACTTAATAAAAAAAATATTTCTCGAGTGTTATTTACTTTCTGTGGTTTTAAGTTTTTAAAACCACAGAAAGAAAGCCTTTTTGAAATATACAAAAAGGCTTTCTGAAGATAGGATCAGTCAATACTGCTCTTATTATTATTGCTAAGACTCAAAATTTTAAAAACGCATATAAGGATGGTTAATAAATTAGCTGATTTTTGTTTATAAAAGTGAATTTGAGGATTAATTAAGGGCGGAAAAACTCACAATTAAAAAAAAAAATTTGATTAAAAAATATTTTTCGAGTATTATAAGTTTTACCTCCTGTGGTTTTAAATTTTAAAAGTACAAAAGGCTTTCTGAGGAAAATAGTGTTCTTATTATTATTGCTAAAACTCAAAATTTTAAAAAAGCATTTAAGGAGGGTTATTAATTAGCTATTTTTGTTTACAAAAGGAAAAATCATTAAAAAGTAATTTGCCTGATATTTGAACTGTATCTTACTGAAATGTTTTATTTTCGTAATATATATAGCAAACAAAAATCTTTTTCTTTTTTTTACAAACAAAAACTCATTCTTTGTGAATTAGTTTGAAATTTGCTTTGGACCTTAGTGTTATTAAATTTTGAATTTGATTTAACAAATTTACTTTTAACTTTTTTCATTAATGTTTTCAAACTTATAGTCACCTAAGTATTTCTTAGCTAGTGTGGGCAAAGAGTTATTTATGTGACCATTTTTAAAAAAAAAAAATTGCATTGTGGAGAGGGAATCGCATACCACTAGTCTTATCAAATATAAAATAGATTATTATTGGTACTTACATGTATACTGCCATGCAATTGAAAAAACAGCATAAGTGCTGCATTCTTGAAAACTTTTCTCATTCTATTGCTAATGCTATGAACGCTGAAATTTACTTTAAAAAAATTTTTTTTTAACATTATGAAGTTCAACATATATAAAAATGTCAAATTTAAATTTTTTGTCTTTGATTTTTCAATTGCACGGCAGTATAGTTATACAATAGTTACATTTCGCAATGCTTTCTTGTGAGGGCCATCCTCTCTAACATTTCTATATTGCATACTTTCTTTATCAGTATATGCTACATAAAATGTACTGTTTTTTAAAACTGACCACTTTAATTTCGATTAACTATGTGAGTGTTACCTTAAGATTAGTCTTTAAAGGAAAATTTGTGTGTAATGTTATATTTTTTTATTTCTCATGCCATGTGATGCTACTTTTTTATCTGATCCATGCTTATTGGGTACTGGAATATAGGCTAGAAGTCATAAACATAAGCACAAAAAGTCAAGGAAAAAGAGAAGGCATGATAAGCATGATGATGGCAAGAAATATGATGTAAGTATAAGTTAATTGGAAGTTCTGTAGAAAATTTTTCAATTTCATTTATTGCTTGTATTGCTTTAAATTGTTCTATTTTTGACTTAAATTTTTATACTGAGTAAAAAGTAAATTTAAATGCCTTATATTTCCGAATGTAAGCCGTAAAGTTTTAGAAAATTTTTGAAAGCTAAAGTTGGAGGATCGGCTTATAATCAAATTTGTAATTTTGAAAAATTCCAGGAGGTCATTGCCAAACAAAATGTTTCTCCGTTTGTTGAGCATTAACGATAATCAGTAGAGCATTCTCTTACCAATGAGGTGAACCGTGTTCAAATCCCAGAGATGACTGGTTGATACGAATTTTGCACCCAGCTCACAGCAGCCATCGTGTTGAAGTAAAATATCATCTTATACAAATCATACAAATATCATCTTCATCTTATACAAATGCAGGTTAGTTCCATCAAAAAGTACTCCATGAAGGCAAATTTCTCCCATACTTGATGTAGGAGTTCCCTTGTCTTCTCAATTGGTTTCAAAATTACAAGGCTGTGGAGTTGACCATTAGTATTTGTAAACCCTAAAATCGGTAGTTCAACGGGTCGGTAGTTCAACGACATTTATAAGATAAAATAAAATCAGTAAATGTTACAGAACTTATATATAAAGTATAAAAATGCATAAAATAATAGTTGATAATGGAATGCCTAAATATCAAAATTGAGAAAGATACATAAAAAGTATAACTTGTGAGAAATACTATTATTTTTTCATCTTCGTACTACGAATTTTGAAAATCCATGTTTTTTTTACCCACTGTGATTATCACCGGACGTAGGGTACATTTTTATTTCAAAGCCTAACATATCTTATTATTATTTTTGTTTTTACATCAGCTTATGTACAAGCTTTCAATTTCAGTTGAGTTTCCAAATAAAAAGCATACTCTTCAGCTTATAGAGACCAAAAAAATGACTGATTTTGATGTTGTGTTTTTTAAATATTTGTTGAATATTTATATGGTAAAATTTGGCATAAAAATTTTTATTTGATAATGTAAGGATATTTCTTTTTTACCATTCTAGAGGTCTATAACTAGTCTTTTTTTTTTCTTGATGTTTTATAATGTTTGCCATCTATTAAAATCACTTTTCTGAGAACTTTTGATTTTTAAAGAGCTGCTGATTTTATAAACTCATCCATTAAAAATAACTTATAAATGCACAATATTTAAAAGTAAATCTAAAGGGTTCAAATTGTTGCTATTTTCTTCAATTAATTACTAGGAGCATATTTTGAGGATCAGAAATCTGAATACAATAGAAAAAAAGTATATTTATTCTGATAAAAACACACTTTTGAAGCTTGCTTTTCAACTCTAAATTCACATAACAATTTTTAGAAGCTATGTTATTTGACAAAAGGGTTGTTTGCTGTATATTTAATTTAAAATGTGGTTTTGTTGTTAATATTGTCAATTTCTTAGCTCTTATTAAATACTGTAAGGCTTTATCAAAATTACCCCAACATTTATTAGTCATGTGCAAATATTCAAAATTTTTTCATGCACTTACATTACAGTATCCTCATGCTGTAAAGTAGATTTTTGTTTGGACAACAAAGATCATTGCACAAAGCTTCGACTGTGTATATATATTTTTTAAAAAACATTAAGCTCATATAAATAGTTCATGCAAACAATAAACTTTAAATATCTATGTGCTTAACAATACAGTGTGGTACATAATAGAGTCATGCCATCTTATTGATTTTGAGGTAAAGTATTCATTGCCCAATGTGTTAATCAATTTTTATAGAGACTTGAAAGCTGTAACAACTATAAGTAATTAATTTTAGTAACAAAGATGCAAAATACACAAATAGATTTGATTTTCTAAAACTATACCCAAATATATGATTTTTCTTAATGTGTCATTGACTAATTATTTTAGAATGGAGAATCGTGTGGAGCAAGGAAAGTGAAGAAGAAGCATAAGAAGGATAAATAAATTACTATTTGAAGCCATCTGTTCATTTTGCATATCAAAGTAGTCATTATATTTTGTTTTTAAAATGTTGCAACGGGGAAAAATTTTATTTAAAGACTTTTCCCTTGATTAAAAATATGCACTTAAAAAAAAAACTTTATATCACAATGATAGTTAAAAAATATTGTATTGATGTAACTGGTTTAATGCTTATTTCTAATTAATTGAAGTAAAAGGAAATTTCTTATGGAGTCATTATTTTAAGGATATATGCAAGATTTGTATGCAATTTTATAAAAATAAATAAATTCAAATTAATTTCTTAAATGTTTATAAAAAAATTAAAAACTAAATTTTTGTATGTCTTTTTTTTCTAACAAAATGTGTTTGGTTACAAAATATTTACTGAATCAGTACATTGTTAATTAATCTACTGTTTGCCTAAATGACACTTAAAACTGTCAAAAAAATTTATTACTATCTTTTAATAAATTTATATGATAGCCTAACTAGAAGAAGCTATTCTTTTATATAGTATTACAACAGTTCTACTTTAAGTTATGTTGAAAATATTCAGAGAAATTTTCAATGATGAGGAAAGTTTCACATTAGTGCATAATTTGACTTGTTATTTAACTGATAATGTAATTAAATTTCAAATTTGATGAGAATGGTGATTATATGAACATAAAAAGAAATATGAATGAATATAAAGTTGTTATTGAATGATTATTTACAAAATATGTAGCAACCTGGCATAAAAGATAATTTTAAAATTATGCTTTGATATGTGTCATACACGAAATTTTGTTTCAATTTGTAATGATAGAAATGTAGTTTAAATGCTAAAATTCATCAAAAAGTTTTTAGTAAAACTTGTGGAGTACTTTCAGTAAATTTGTGTTAAAATAAATTTGCTCTGTCTATTTGACTTCGTCTAAACACATTATCAACCTTTTTATAACTCATATTAGTCAATTATACAATTCAAATATTATTTTTATTAAACAATAATTTTTCGGTGCAAAAATTGTATGAATATTTGTTAATATGTTAGTTTTGGAACTTGACATTCATATTTTTTTTTTCTAGTAAAATACTATCCTTTTGTGAAAGTAACAAAAAATCTTGTGTTTATTTATCTTTTTTTTTTTTTGTATTCTAAAAAGCCCAATTACATTCAATGAAAGCAATGTACAACGTTATTGAGTACAAAATTAATAAGCATCTGCTCAATTTATTTTGTTAGTGATTTGCTCTAGTGACATTTCTGTATTTTTTACTGAAAACTTATGATCAAAATCATTATTCTTTAAATGTATTAACATTAACCAACATCATAAAAAAAAGCATTCTTTAGTAGAATGTTCAATAGAACCATAAGTAAAATTTTTACTTTTAGCTCTATTTTGACAATTAACTTAGCAAAATTGTATAATTTTTTTTATATGCATTTTTAAGGTCTATTGGCTCAGAAAGAATCACCATACCTAAAAATTGGTATCATTTTTAATTTTTAAAATAATGTGGAATATTTTTAGGGATTTCTAATAGTGAAATTATATTGTTTATATTAAGAAGTTATATTATGATGTAAATCTAATGTTTGTATAAAACGTTAGTTTTTTTTAAATCTTTGTAAATATGCTTTGTATATTTTCATTTCTTTTGTAATGCATTTCTATGATTTATTGTCAAAATGGCAAATTTTTGGCAAGATTTTTCTAACTTATATCACAATTTTAGATCAAAAAGGTTCAATTTTTAAAGTTAAGTTTAATTTCTTAAAACAATGTTATTTATTTAATAGAATTTGTGTACAAGCAATTAGTCTGCTAAGCCCATAAACACCTTTAGAATTTAAATTGAGAAATTTTTGACCCTATGTGCAGCTCCTTCAGATTACCATTTGTTTGACCATTCAGAAAGCACCTCTTTGATATGCAATTACAAATACTAGTAGAGTTTACAAATGGGAAGAAATATTTGTATGAAGGAAAATTAACACATTGATATTAAGTATTTTTTTAATGTAAAATTTATATTGAATTGAAACTATTACGAGTTGTTCAGTATTGATAAAATTATTCTGGAAACTATTTAAACTTTCTGTTCTTAACAAATTATGAAACTAAAAATAGTATATTTTATTTATTTTTTGCAGTAAAACTTGCTTTTACTACTCTTTTACAGTTTTTAGTTAATTGTTTGCCTTTTTAAGGGTAGTATTGTGTAGGTATACTCCTCCAATTAATGTCCAGTTTTTTTGTTTTGTTTTTTGATAAATGGGATCCTGATTTTTTCTTCAGTGCACTACAAAACCTGCAAGTTTAAGCAAATGTTTAAACCACTTGTGGTACTTTTCTCAAACGGTAATGTGATAAAAATCTTCAGACATAAAAAATTTCCGTACCTTGTAACTTTCAAAATTTATACATTGTGGGGTCTTATAGTCGTGCATGCTTAGCAATAATTGATAGTCCCTTCAGTCATGAAATAACTATCAACTGAGGTATTTATAATAAAAGTAAGATTCTTCTTTATAAATTGACTGCTATACATATTTTCTAGAAGCGAGAACAATCAAAAGTGTTCATATTTGTAAAATCATTAGATTTGTTGTGAAGTTAGTTTTTTCAGCTTTGAATAAAATGTTTGTGTAGATTTCCTTTGTATGAGACTTTGTCTAACAGTTGATGCTTTTTATTGTATTATATCTTGTGAATAAAATTAATGTGAAACCCTTTATATCCTCTTTTTTCATTTTTTATTTTTATTTTAATGCAATGCTAAGATTACTTTTAAAACGTGAGGTTTTCTCTTTTGTGATGTCATGCACTAGGATCACCATAAAAATTGCTGCTACGGAAACAAGAATAGAGCATTTCAGGGAGGGTATCTTCTCTTCACTGTAGGGCTACCACAATGGACCAAGAAAAAGAGTCTTTTTCTCTTGCCAATCCAAGCTAAAACCTATCCTAAACAATGACCCCTAAATATATAATATTTGCCGTTTTTATTTTAAAAAATGTGTTTTTGATTAAGAAAAAAAAACATATTTTTGCACCATTTCTTACATTATAAATAATAGGTGAAGAAAATAGCTGCTGATTTTCTTAAATTACTATGAATGTTATCTGATGTCGTCAAAAATTAAGTCTAGAAAACTCAATATTTTAGTTGAAAAGTTTCTTCATACGCCAAGACTTCCTTTGTCCTATGACCATTACAGGCATAAAAATCTTCATTTTTGTTTTCCATAAATTAGTCAAGAAAATAGATTAAAACCTATAAGTTTTATCTGTTAACATGTTATAAAAGATTCAGACAGTAAACTTACATTAAATAATAATGCACTAAACGTTTTTTTTTTTCTCCCTGCTTTTATAGCTGAGAAAAATTTTAAAGCTGTTCTTGATATGTTATGGAAAAGACTATTTTCCAACAAGAATAAAAGAAAAA
Source organism: Parasteatoda tepidariorum (assembly GCF_043381705.1). Taxonomy (NCBI): domain Eukaryota; kingdom Metazoa; phylum Arthropoda; class Arachnida; order Araneae; family Theridiidae; genus Parasteatoda; species Parasteatoda tepidariorum. Next base: position 9,034,068 of record NC_092205.1, read on the forward strand.
AAAACTATATCATTATTATCGATGCATATCATGAATAACTAAAAGCCATACTAGCAGAAACTTCTGTGTTGATCTGCGACAGTAAAGTTCTTATAGTATTTAAATGCATGAAGTAATACATTTGTATAGTTTACACTTGGTTGCTTCACAACTTTAAAATGTTCAGAATGTTAAATACTGCATTAAATTTATCATAACTTTAGTTTAAATTTTCTCACTGACCGAAAAACTCTGTAACAAAACTAGAATGAAAAATATTCTTTTTTTTTTAAGCTTATGAAAATGAATCAACACAAAGAAGAAAATTAAAAAATAAATAAATTAACTAATCACAGAATAAACAAGTTTAAAACTTTCTAAGTTCTTTAAGAAATGAAAAAAATATGAATTATAAAATAAAAAAGTTATAAACTAGTTTAAAACTTTCAAAGTTCTATAAGAAATTTAAAAAAATATGAATTATAAAAAAAAGTTTTGTTTTACATATAGTGAAAAATCTCTGGAGCAACCATTCTCTATTCCACAAAAGATAAAATGGTCGTTAATGGAGGTTGGTCGTTCTTGAGGGGTTACCTCCATTGACATCAAAATGTTATCGGAGGTACCAGACTTTTCGCAAGCGATTTTAATTTTACCAGATGTCATTTTCTTGATGCGGAAATGCCCGTGTTGGCGTCATAAAAAATGGATCGCTGAGCTAAATTTATCGTTTATAAAAAATAACCACATCTGATATAACTGTGTAAAAACAAATTATGTGTATGATAGAACTATTTTAAAAAAATAAACAATTATGTTTTCACTAAATTTGCATTAAATTTTATATTATAAAAATTAGTTTACTTCAATAAAAAATGAGAAGATAGTTGTTTGTTTAAGATACTTAGTTTTTATAAACTAGCTTTTTTTTTTCCTAATTTATCTCTAAAAATAAATCATTGATAGCATCGTTTTTAGTGTATTTTGACCGCAACATGAGGTTGTCAATCTCTTTCGAGACTGTTAAAAAGAGCCCTCTATATAAGAGCCACTCACAGATATTTTGAACACACATGACTCTACATATTTATTTTATTAATATATTTTGTTTCGATATTTATTTATTTATTTTTGTGTTTCCTTATTTGAGCTTTCCGCATTTGGTGTGGAGGTTTGCTAGGTCTCTAGGAGAGGTTTTGATGGTCTCTTCTACAAGTTTTCTTCAACACTAAGTCTACGCAAAAAATTCCATCCTGGAAGTTTCACTGATTACGTTTTATATATTTAGCATCTACGGATAAACGAAATTTATTATAGCATGCTTTGCCTTGTTCAGTAAGACAGTTTCAGAGATAAGACAATATACAGAATATGAGAAATTAGCATTAAGGCGTCAACCGCTTTTCTCGTTCAATTATTATAATCACATTTTTCAGATTGCGGTTACAACCCTTTTTTGAGTCGGAAATTCATGTTTAAGTTTCCCTCAATTTTTTTTGTGAGGTTTTGTTTTATACTTATGAGAATACAACATTTTATTTAGAAAAATTTTGGATATTGTTATAATAACTATACTAGTAATTTGTATGGTAAAAATATAAAGCTAAGCACAGGGCGTAGTAGTGGTGAAAATTCAGGTTACTGCAGATTTTATTACGTCTATTTTTTTTATTGTACTGTTTACATTTATAAATCCATTTAACTTAAGCTTAAACAATGAAAACATCGCAACCCTTGCTTTAGTTATCTTAATTTTCTTACATTGGTTTTGGCTCACACGATCTTCTAGAGCTTATGCATTACAGAAAAATCTTATGGATAAAATTGCAAGTAAATTTTATTACAATTTCAATGATAAAACTGCCTAATCCTAAAATACCAAGCCGGTTCACGCTTTTCATAAACCAGACCTGCCAAACACAGAAATTCAAACTGCATTTTACAGGGCGGATTTTTCAACAAAAAATAAGCTTTTTTCAAGCACTCAAAAATATTTTAAGCACTTAAAAAAAATATCATAATAAGGCAAGGTTGGCAAGTTTTTGACAATTGGCAGTTTTATTTGTCTTTTTTTAAAAAAAAAAAAACTTTTGACAATTGTCAAAAACCCAAAATTTCTTGTAAGGATAACTATTACCTATTATAAATATGAAGTATTTTTAAATTAACATGCATGTAAAATTCATTAATTATGTTTTTGAATTATTTTAACATAAAACTCCTTTTATTTTGAAAATTGCTATCAAGAACCCAAATTTTGGAGTGTAAAATATGAAATAATTATAAATAAAATGTGTCAAATTGCAATTTATAAAATCTCTTAATTTGTTTAATTATTGAAAACAAAAACATAAAAACAATAATCTTACATATAAAAAACACTTAACATTCCTTATATATAAAATCAATTTTCATTTACTTCCATTTTTTCACTTTTCCCCAAACAAAAAAAATAGTTTTGAAGCCCCCTGTACTCTAAGTTCATTTTTCAGTTCTGTATGAATAAGACCGATATTCGAAATTGTTCTTTCGATTGATGTTCAGCTGTATAGACTAGAAAGTTGACCAACTAAAGTACTAATACATATACTTGATGATTGAGATTTTTTGGTTTGATTCCAAAGGGCAGAAAATGAAGCCTAAAATTGAGTATCTCCTGCAAAATGCAGCAGAGTTGCATATGAGAAGGCAAAAATCTTCTCACTGAATCTAGCTCAGTACACGCACAGGTGGACCAGCAAGTATTTTATCAAACATGTAAAACGAATGGTGTTTTTATACGCTACGGACCCACGGTACGCCGAAATAGATTGGTGTTGAATAAATTATGAAAACGTTGAATAGAACGTCTTTTTGAATAATTCGTGTCGAAAATCAATATGGTAAAGAAAAAATCTCATTTTAGAAAAGGAATAATTAAGCACTTTTTAAAAACACCCAATGAAAAAAAAAGCACCTTTAAAAAACGCTACGCTCACCCCGATTTTACACATTAGGAGACCACGACATACAATATAAATTATTGTATTAAAATAGATTGAGTGACAGATTTAGCATTTTTGAAAAACGTTGAATATGAAATTTCTTTAAAGCTTTCAGATTTGCCTCCCCAGTCAACTAACAGAATTGAGTCTTGATTCTTTGTTTCTTGAGTATTTTGAAAACTTTTTTTAACGATTATCATACAGACTTGTTTAAATACTTATTTCGAAGCTGTAAGCAAAATGTGCCTGAATCAACCTAATAACAATAATAATTAGAAAATAGGCCTGAAAAAATACTTTGAGCTGAGGTACAGAATTCGTCGATCAACATAAACGGAGAAATACACCAGAAGTGTTCGAGATTCTGTTTCACATTTATAACATCCTTGGTATTGTACATATTTCATCATCCATAAAAGAAATAATTATCTAATGCCACTTGGAGCCAAAAATAATTTCGTGCCTTATGATTACTAGGAAAAAAAAAGATGTTGAAAAAAGAACTTTTTTGTTTCTCAAAAATAGTCAATTGTCCGCTATTGAAGGTTTAGTGTTAAAACATTAATGCATTTGTGTGACTAGAGAAGATAATTATTAAATTGGAAACTCTTGTCATTTGTTAAATTTATTGATAAAGTAAATAACAAAATTAGAGAGTTAATAATAAGCAAAATTAAGAAAATGTGGGCTTACCCTGCTTATTTGACTCAATAAGGCAGGGCTCAAAAATTCTCCGCGGACAACGAATTTCTCGAATCCGACGTCCGCGCGGACGGCCATTTTCCCGTTAATGTTCGTGATACATTTTCAATTTTTGTTACCTTNTGTTAGACTTAGAAACATAAAATTATGAAGGTGTGTAGAAAATATGCAAGGAGTTATTAAAAATACAAGAAAATGCAGTTTGATAATTAGTTTTTTTTTAATAATCGCCATTGAAAGACTGACTCAATTTGGAGCCAATGTTTAACTACGTAGTCTTGAAATTTTGAAACCAATCCAGAAGAGAAGGAAACTCCTGGATCAATACCCAGAGGTATTGAATTGTTAAGAGAACTCGGAGGAGTTTATGACCCCGACAGATTTAACATGCACCAGTCACCATTTTATACTTGGGCCGGCTCAATTCGAACTCCCATTCTCACGAACACGAGTCCATAGTCCTACCATCAACCAAGCTATCGTGGCCAAATTATTAGTTTTTTTTATAACAATCATTGAGCAACCCACCAGATTTCGAGTTTACTACTACTAATGTTTAACTCCGGAGCCTTGTAATTTTGAACCCAATCCAGCAGACAAGAGAACTCCTAGATCAAGTAATGGAAGAAATTTTTGCCTTCGTGGAGGACGTTTTGATGGAACTAGCCCGCATTTGAGTTACATGTAGAGGAAAAGCACGAAATCCTCCCACGGCTAGTCTGATACCAAGGGAACTCTAATTCATGAAACTCTATCCCATGAGTCCAACTTTATTGAGTAATAACTCTGCGGCAGGTACCAATTTTCCAATTTTATTGATTGGTACCAATTTTATTATTTGCTTAAATTTAATTATCTTCTAAATGTAAATGGTAATTCAATCGTAATTTTTGTAGAAAAAAAAAGGAAATAAACCGTTTTTCCTCTTAACCTGCAATGAATGCAGAAGCAACCACGAGGGTTAGTGAGCAAAATGAAGAGGTAGTGGTGCCTTCCAGTTTTTTAAATAATTGTTAAATTATTGGTTATTAACATGCGTACTTAAAAAAATAAAAAAAACATTTTTCAGTATTAAGAAATAATTAAAAAGTGTCTTCAGCTGGAATAGAACCCACGATCTCACAGTTTTGTGTTAGATTTCATAATCATCAGCCCCAAATATACACACCTGCCTTGAGGATATTTTTAAATTTTTTTTTTATAATTTAATAAATTAAGTCATTTGGATACTTGACTTTCTTGAAAAATGCTTTCCAAATTACCATTTTTAACATTTATATCAAGTATCTTCAGATCATTTAGAAGTAAATCATAATTCGGCTTATCTTATTCATTTTCAGCTTATGTATATGCACTAAAAATAAAATCAAAACTAGACTAGATATAACACAAAGACTGCAAATTTAACTGTCGGATATAAAACCGCATTAAAGATTGAAAATGATAAAACGATGAAAAATCTACATTCCTCGAATTAAATATTTTAAAAATAGTCTGTTTGTAGGTTATAATATTCGTAATTACCTTACTAAACTTTAATCGTAATATCGGGGCTCCGCCGATGGAAGACATTTAATATATCAATGGAACACACTAAAGCTTTATATCAATTAGCAATTAGTTTTAGAATTACAATTAAAGAATAATTATTATAAGATTATTATAGAATGAATATAGAATTAATAATTATTATAGAGTGAAAGGTTTTAAAAGACAAATATTTGTTAATGTTTAATATTTAATCTAAGAAAAAACATAACCCATATTGAAATCCAACGAATAGCCCCTGATAAATTTCGTGACGAAAAAAAATTGAAGCCTAATTGATTTCCGGATTTTAGAAACACCTTCTAGTTTTAATGTTCAATCAAATTGGTTTCGATGTCTTTCATCCCACCTTTCTCACTAGTGATTCAGCATCTTTTGATATCACTTTTGTTTCGTTCTTACTTAATGTTAATTTGTTTGCGACAGTTATGTTTTTACTACTTTTTTGCGTATTAATTGTTTTTTGAATTGACAATTTCAATAATCTTTTAGGTATTTAAAATTGCAGCATATCACATGAAAGTATTAAGTATATATCATTTTTCCTATAAAATAAAATAAAAAAGAGTTCTGATTCTTAGGAACAGATATTAAATAGTCTCATGATCGAATGATGGAGCATAATTACCCTTTAAACAAATCAAAAAAATTTTTACCTTTTAAATTTGCTTATTTTTAAATAATTTATTAATACTCAAATTATTTAAAAGATGATATGACAACGAAGTTTTTTATTTTATTCAGTCATTTATTTATATTTTTCCATTTTTTTATTTATTTTTATTACAATAAATTAAATGCACACATTTAAAAGAAAAACAAAGCTGTCAAAATTTAATATATAGTTTCGATTTATAATTTTAAGAAATTCTATCGACTTTGATTAGGAAATTAAAAACCTTATTAATAAAAAAATTGAGAAGCCTTATTAACTTTAAACACATAATAACAACAAAAAGGAGTTAAAAATAGAAACAAACATGATCAATAAACACTAAAACCATAAGCTAACTAAATAAATTAATTTAGTGTACGAAATATAATATTACAAATTAAACATATTTCATATTTAGGGGAAACATGGAAAATTTGGTTTTACCGTAGTTTTAAACAATTTTTTTCTCATGTTTTTTAGCTGATGATCATTTGATTTCAATGCTCTATTAAACAAAATCATATGTTGTTTCTGTCTATTAGCAGTAAGTAAAATTAGAATAAAATTACATTTGTTGTATCCATTTTATCCAGAACAGACCAAATCAAGAGTTTTGGCAAACAGGCCAGTCAAAGAGCGAATTGAATACTGGCCCGCCATTTAAATAAATAGACAAAAAAATTTCAATGTATATATAAAAAACTGCGCAAACCTTTCACGTTTTCCCTAAAATCAAATTGATTTACCTAAATTGATTTAATAGACATATTTGCTTACCTCCAACGTTAAAGATTTATGTCTTCTTAATATCCTACGAAAATTTGATATAGAAATTCCTATTTCATTCTCTTACGATTGATTTGAGAAATAGCAAAATTGAATCAACTACAATAATTAAATAAATTAAACAATTAAGCCAGTTGAAACATTTAGGATAATTAATGGAAAAAAAAAAGCTTTTATAATAAATTAGAAAAAATATCTAAATTTTGTAAGAGAAAAAAATTTGAATTGAAGGAGTCCCAATTTAAAGACACTATGGAAATCTCAAGACAGGTTCTAACAAGACTCTCCCCCTATTTACAGCCCTAGAAATGTTTTCTTCTTAGAAATTTATGACCAGAAATCAAACAAAAGGGTGTTTCTGTGGATATCTGATATTTCCGAAGTTAGGAAAAAAGAGCTCCTAGGCAATATCAAGAAGCTAAAAACATTTTCTCACAGTGTAAAGTGAGGAGGCTACTTGACAACTCTGTGGGTGGTAGCTACGAAAGTGGGGATATTTTCATCGGTGGAAAAAGCGTTTTATTGCTCTTTTGGTTAGGAAAGTGAAGAATAACAATTATTTTATAATTGTAAACACTTCGATTAGATTTTGAAAAGCATCCGACTATGCAAAAAAGAAAAAACAATCTGAATAAAAACTTTAAAATAAGTGGGATCTGGGGGCCCTCTTGAGTTATAAATAATAAATGAGTTAAAAATAAATAAAAAAAAATTAAATTTTTAGACTTTTCAGGGGCCCCATCAGAACTCGGGGCCCATCCTTAAAAACGGCTCTGCAGTAAGCAAAATGTGCCTGAATCAACCTAATCATAGTAATTAGAAAACACGCCTGAAAAAAACACTTTGAACTGAGGTATAGAATTCGACGATCAACATAAACGGCGAAATACACCAGAGACCAGAAATTTTCGAGATTCTGTTCCGCATTTATAACATCCTTGGTATTGTATATATTTAATCACCCATAAAAGAAATAACTATCTAATGTCACTTGGAGCCAAAAATAATTTCGTGCCTTATGATTACTAGGAAAAAAAAGATGTTGAAAAAAGAACTTTTTTACATATCTTAAAAATAGTCAATTGACCGCTATTGAAGGTTTAGTGTTAAAACATGAATGCATTTGTGTGACTAGAGAAGATAATTATTAAATTGGAAACTCTTGTCATTTGTTAAATTTATTGATAAAGTAAATAACAAAATTAGAGAGTTAATAATAAGCAAAATTAAGAAAATGTGGGCTTACCCTGCTTGTTACACTCAATAAGGCAGGGCTCAAAAATTCCCCGCGGACAACGAATTTCTCGAATCCGACGTCCGCGCGGAAGGCCATTTTCCCGTTAATGTTCGTGATACATTTTCAATTTTAGTTACCTTACAAGAGTTTAGGACCTCACATCTAAAATGACCCTCTAATCTAGAAAACAGCAACATACTGCGTATGGTGGAATTGATGTTTTCTCTGTCTAGGAGTTCTGTAGCAGTTGAAGGATCTATTCAGCAATGATCTTACAAAACCCCTTTCAGATTTCTGTGCAGAAACCTCTGTAAATCTTTGGTTTGATTGTGGAACTGGCAAACGTCATATTTGATTTATTTAAAAAAACGTAGTACCCTCGGATAAATTGACATTCCAGATAACTTGACTTTAAAGTCAAGTTATCTGGAGTATTATCTATTAGTAACCTAGTATTTCTCTTATTACTGTATAATGTAATCCTAGTAACTACTAATTCATTGTGCAATTTATATAAATGTTTGTAATAAATAAGAGAAAATTATGTTTTAATTTATTTAGAAGCTACGGGTTAGTTTCAGAAGAGGACGGGTAAAATTTCTGAGTTATTTCGAGCCTATAAGAACTACAAAATTCTATTGAGACTATTATACAATTTTTTTAAATTAGTTATACGTTAGACTGTTATATTTCGTTGTAAAAAAAACTTTAATTCTTCCACATAGGTTTGTCCTTCCTCGATTGTGCAAACGATTTGCCTTCATTTCAGCGATAATAAATAACTATTTCAAAAATACATCCTATTTTTATGCTATTTTAAATAAAACATTATCTATTTTAAGAATTTTAACCAAAGAAACAGGGTATCTGTTACAATTTAGATTTTCTAATCCATGACTAATTCCAAGAATTTTTCATGACTCACCGAAGTTACTATTCGACAAATTTACAATACAAAAACACAACAATAAATTTAATAATTTTCCTTTATCTGCTCAAGCAGGCAGAATTAGTCTTTAACCACTTGCTGGTTACTCTCAAAGACCCGTGGCAGAATCGCGGGCAACATGCTGAAAAACAATTTAAAAAATTCGCAATTGAATGACTTGCTTCAGCTAGAATTTGAAATTGATAAACTAAAAAAAATTTGAAATCGCAGAAGTTTAAGATAAAAGTAAGTAGATAATTAACTCTATAAATGATGTTCTTTCATTCATTTTTTGAAAGAACGCCTTAATTTTTAATGAAACACCATAAGAACATTCTATATTTTAATAAAATGTGACCTGTGATTGGGGATTTTATTACTAATTCAGACATTCGGAACACTGTGAAATTGGGGAGGTAAATTCCATTTTTAAAATGAGATTTTTCAGCTACCTAAATCCATGACTTTTTTTTTAAATAGTTAAAATCATGACAAATTTTGTTCAATACCGAAATCTGACTTTTCAGGCGCGTAGATACCCAGAACATTTTACGTAGGAGAAATAGATCATGACAAATTCAGTTTTATCTTCATTGGTATATTAACAGTTTGAGAAAAGTGAGATTAACCAGGGTTGCTTTTAGTAGCATAAAGGATGAAAATAGTTGCCGAAATAAGAACAAAAATTTTTCAATAATATGACTACAATTTTATTAAATGATTTGTCATATACCATGATCCATTCAGTCAAGTTGGTGGCAAATATGATAATTAATATATAAACATTAGTGTTCTAGCACTAAATTTTCCCAACAAAAAAATCAGTCGGTCTGCTTTTATAAAAAAAAAAATAAACCTTTTATTTAAAAAAAAAAGGTCTCTTTATCATCGAATATACACATACCACCAGTGACAGTGAAAAATATAATAAAAATTTTCTTATTATAAGGTAAGATCTGGAATACATATAAAAAAAATTTTATTAAAAGATTTCCCCAAAGAAGTACCAGCCAATTTTCGAAAACTCAGGTCGGATTTTTTTAAAAAACATTTTCAGATTGTTAAATCTGACATCATCCATGAAGCTAATCCGTATTCTACTTTTAATAATTTTATTGAACAATAGAATTAAGTTTATTAATGCTAAAATGTTGAATTAGAGTTATGCATGTGAGTTTTCTTAATTCTGTCATGCTAAATTAAGTCCGATCACCTTAAATCATTCCACTTTTTTTTCATTAGACTTAACATATTGCTTTAAATTCATGGAAATAATTTTTATGAAATAAAATGTATTTCAATATGAAATAAATTTATAATTTTCAAACCAACGTTTTTTATTAGTTCTCTGTGAAACATATAAAAGGTTTAAAATGATTTTTCATATGTATGAACATATTCCTATGGCCAGAAAATTGATAAGGTTCCTTAATTAACTAATTAATTTATTTTTTCATCATTTATAGATATTCACTAGCAATATTTCTTTATCATTGTTATTCTCTATTATTATGATTTGATATTTTATTTTTTGATCCCAAATTAACAGTTTAAAACAATACGTGGTATTCTTTTATTATAAAATATTCCTGTAATAATAAAATTTTATGAAAAACATTGAAAACGGTATGAAACTTTATTTTGAAATTACTTAATAGCAAATGCGTTATATTTACTTTTATGATAAGCCTTACACAAAATTATTTCCAGCCAAACCTGTTATTAGGAATTAACACTACATAATGTTACAAAACAATCTGGTCAAAATCATGAACTAATTGTAATGCAACCAATCTCTTTCATGTGCAGGATCCCCCCTGCCCACACTATCCTTTTTTTTAGAATGTTTCACCTTCTCATCTCTCAAAAATTTTCTACCTTCGATCAGGGGTGATTGTGAGCCCAACTCAAAATTGCGGAAAATTTCCAGAGTTTAAAATAAAAAAAGAAGTTTAAATTGAAAAAAATTTAAACGTTTTCCCCCCCTTTTTCTCAATAATTCTTAGATTACTTAAAATATATCAAAAATTTTACACATGCCTGTACCATTTACACTTACCAATGATGACCTGGAGAAGTAATTAACCCTCTTGGTGGCGCTTACTTGAAATAGTTTTACTCTTAGATGGGCAAACATATTTAAAGGAGTTCCCCCTGAAATGGGCAGGGGTCAGACAAAAGGAATGCCTCCCCTCTTTTCTTCCGTTTGCTGTTAAGGGAATTATTTACGCTCTATGTGGTCAGCTTTTGGATGGGAGGGTCAGCCAAGGAAATGACAGTTTGNATCCCAAATTAACAGTTTAAAACAATACGTGGTATTCTTTTATTATAAAATATTCCTGTAATAATAAAATTTTATGAAAAACATTGAAAACGGTATGAAACTTTATTTTGAAATTACTTAATAGCAAATGCGTTATATTTACTTTTATGATAAGCCTTACACAAAATTATTTCCAGCCAAACCTGTTATTAGGAATTAACATTACATAATGTTACTAAACAATCTGGTCAAAATCATGAACTAATTGTAATGCAACCAATCTCTTTCATATGCAGGATCCCCCTGTCCACACTATCCTTTTCTTTTTAGAACGTTTCACCTTCTCATCTCTCAAAAATTCTCTACCTTCGATCAGGGGTGATTGTGAGCCCAAGTCAAAATTCCGGAAAATTTCCAGAGTTTAAAATAAAAAAAGAAGTTTAAATTGAAAAAATATTTAAACAACGTTTTTTCCCCTTTTTCGCAATACTTCTTAGTTTACTTAAAATATATCAAAAATTTTACACATACCTATGATGACCTGGAGAAGTAATTAAAATTTACAAATATGTCATTTTTTGAGTTTATGAATATGACAACTATTTACTGATAAAAATGAATATTAATCATGAATATAAGCTTATAAAGTATCTCTCTGGCTCTCCCTTACAAGCAAATGAAATAAAATGTGTTCTTAAATTCCACNGTAATTAAAATTTACAAATATGTCTTTCTTTTTTGAGTTTATGAATATAACAACTATTTACTGATAAAAAATGAATATTAATCATGAATATAAGCTTATAAAGTATCTCTCTGGCTCTCCCTTACAAGCAAATAAAATAAAATGTGTTCTTAAATTCCACTTTTGAAAATTTGATTTCCGGAAACTTCCGTGATCAATAATTTTTTGAAACGTCTGGACCTTAGATCTCCGGATCACTGTTAGCGAAAAATCCGGATTTTTCCGGAGCACAATCAGCCCTGCTCGATGCAGGATCTAATTTTAAGTCATAAAAGAACGACATTTTGTTTTAAAAAATTGTTCCTATCAACTAACTATAGGAAAGCTGAAAAATTAAGTACCTTAAAGGGCCCTTATTTTAGCAGTTTTTAAGGACCGTTGGAACCTTGTTAGTATATTTGGAGAAAATTAAATGCCTTTAATTACTAGAATTCATTTCAATTAATTTTTTTAGTATTTGAAACCTCACGACTTACAGTAGATTCTACACTTTAACATGAAAAAGTCTTATATTAGCCCCAAGTGTTCTCTGCAGGGAAAAACCAGTTTTTCTATGTTATCTTATCAGACAAGGAAATAGTATATCCAAGAGAAACATTAGTTCAAATCTACCTTTAAGCTAAACCACCAGTCTGTTAATTTAAAGAAAATATTTTCATGCTATCATAAATAACCATACATACCTTTCATATTATTAAATTCAATATGATACATGTACATTGCATGTTATCTACTAAAAATAAAAAGATCAAACAAAATTTTGTAGACACTTTTTTATTAATTTTTTTCTTTATATACATATAAAATTATTGGGGAGGAGCACGACCACGTCCAAATCCACCTTTCTGCAAAAGAAAAATATATCCCTAATTAGTCAAGACATTCATTCACTATAGACATTAAAATTTTATATTATGTAATGCAATTGATATTCTACAATGTAATGAGCAATGAATTGAAAGCATATAACAACCAAGAACTCTATAATATGTAACCTGTTATCTTTTAAATGTAACATCTGAAAAAACCTTTCAAGACCTATAAGATAAAAGAATTTTCTATTGCATAATAAAATCCAGAGAGGTACATGAAAAACCTATACTGGTTGGACTTATGCATAATGTAAGCAACGCTAAGTAAATGTATATTTACAGCAATTTTCATCTAAACATAGATTCTTTTCCACTCACTTATAGTGTAGATGAGTTCACTGATTTGAAGCAATTTCAAATGCATCACACTATTTTATTCTAAATGTAAGCAAATAGTCTGAAAGCAGAAATTTTGCTTAAAAGGACGCCATTATACACATAATTTGGCACAAGTGAAGACACCTTCACTGTTTAAATAATGGAAAGATCAAAGTTTCAGAACTGAGCTTTAAAGTTTGTATAAAATGTAACATTTTTATGACTAATAATTGTAATCGACGTTAGAATAATTCAACATGAATCTCAATAACTGATTTTTTTCTACATACTTAAAATTACCAACATCGAATAAATAGAATTTTCCATGAAGCGTTCCTTGTGCTGGCAGCATCCTCTTAAGCAAATTATAGATTAAAAAATATATCAAATTGTCATCTTTTGAACACGCTATGTACTTAAATATTAATTTAAGACAGTAACATCACGGATCTTTAGTAAGATCAAAAGATATTTCTTTAGCATAATGAAATCCAGGGAGGTACATAACCTAACCTGGTTGGACTTATGCAAAATAAAATATAAAAACAGTTGCAACTTACAAATAACTTATCAGAAGCAAAATCTACAAATAACTTATCTGGAGCAAAAATGTAATACATCAAATGTCATTTTTAAAAGTAATTAATTAGCTATAGCCATGCTTAGTATGTTGACACATGCTAGATCAGTTATATGTAAAAATCTGAGAAAAGAAAATTTTTTTTCTCCCTAAATATATAAAACTGCTAACAATTTGAAACAAAAACAAAATAGTCACATCGGAATTTGTTTAAAACTGACAGCATCCTCTTAAGCAAACTATTGATAAAAAATAAAACATATCAAATTGTCATCTTTTGGAACAAGCTACCTAAAAAATTAATTTAAGATAGTAAGTAAACAAAAGATATCTCTTTAGCATAGTGAAATCCAGGGAGGCATATAATCTAACCTGGTTGGACTTATGCAAAATAAAATATAAAAACGAACATAACAAACATAATATTAGAAAGGAGCAAAAATGCAATACATTAACTGTCATTTTTTTAAAAAGTAATTAATTACCTATACCATGCCTAGCATGCAAGATCAGTTATGTGTAAAAATGCCAATGTTAACTTTTAACACTAATATATATTTTCAAAATTTCCACAAAACTACACAAAAAGTAATTCTAAGATAATAGAAAGGACGAATGAAGCAACAAACTAGAAGAGAAAGTATCCTGAGAAATTCCATAATTCTAAGCTTAGAAATTATTAATTTCTATTAATGGTTATTCTGTCTCTCTTCATAATTAATACAAGTTTTACATGTTAAGGTAAGATCTTTAAATCTTCACTTAAACAACCTAACATTAATTATACATCAATTGAACCAATAAAAATATATTTAGATTAACAATTCAGATTTCAATTATTTGGAGCATGACATGTTTATTAAACATTCTTCTAAAATTAAACTCAGTGGCGTGACAGTCTGTAGAGGACCAAGGCCTACTGTGCCCACCACAGTTTTCTTACCCTGGGAATCATATGTGCAAGAGTAGATGATCTGGCTGGGTGGGCAGCCGAACGCAGAACCCAGTGTCTAGTCGCCAAGTATGTTTGGCACTCATTTTATCGACCCACTGAAAGGATGAAAGCTCGGCACGAGGCTAGAGAGTGCGAAGCACCACCACTACACACTTTTCGCAACATGAAAAACACAAAGTTACAAATTTTTTGAACCATTTGTTTCAGTTATAAAACTTAAAAAACTGGAGAAGTAACTGAAATTCAGCTAAATCTTGTTTGATTTAATCACATGTCTTAAAATATATAATAATGGCTAAATAATTATAAAAATATTCTTAAAAAAAAACTTTGAATTTTTTTTTTAAATTTTAATAACTGGACAAAATGTCTTAAAAGTTAGCTCCATAAATCAACTAATTATCAATTATTAAATTAATTCTTTATAAGCCAATTAATACAGGTTAAAATTATAAAAACTAATAAGTTCCAAACTTGTATTACTTCGATACAATTGGCTAAAAAAAATCTGATCTTTCATACATTTTGTTTTATAATCTAGGTTGAGCCAAAAAATATACTAAATACAAAGAACTAAGACTAACCAAACATTACTTCAAAAGGAATCAAATTTAGCCATGTTCCATTGGCGGACTTTTTCTTTTTCAAACACTTACTTAACTTCTCATAGGCAAGAGTTTATTGAATAAGAAAACACTAAACTATGTCTCTTTAGATCTACTTAAAAAATAGCCTAAACCATGCAACTCTATTCACTTATTACCTCAAGTTTATTAAAAACATAAAATAGCCATACACATAGAAATGAGATGCAATAAAAAACTAAGCAGATATTAGGAAGCGAAAATTTATAAAAAGAAAGAAAACTTAAACCTACAAATTCTAATTTGGGCTCGGTACCAAGTCCAACATCTCCTCGTTTATCAGGACCACCTGAAAAAGATTTACAAAAATGTAATGCACATTTTTCCTTTCTTTCTTTAACCCTTTCGCGACGCAAAGCGCGCTTACCGCTGAGGCCGGCAGTCTCTCTAGCGTGTGTCTCCCCAGGGCCGGAGGGTTTTTTGATGTTAAGCCTAATTCCATGAAATTGCCGAAATATCAGCGCGTTGTTTAATATTGTTCTGTAGAGTATTTAAGTGACATATGCTTTATATATATTTCTATGGATACTTTATTTACTTAAGTTATTTCTTGTTTAAATGTAATATAAATATTAATAAGTTTAAATATTTTGCATAATTTCCTCTATTTCCAGCTCAGTTAAAAATTTTCGACGCTTCGACATTCTAACGGTAAAAAGAAAAAAAATTCAAGCCTACAAGATCTAATTATCCACTAAAAACTAATCCGAAAATCGAAAGTAGCGAGAGATAAAAAAAACTCCCTTACTCACTGTAAATAAATATCACGTGCTAATTTAAAGAGTCCTCATAAAACATCCCCCCCTCCTATCCTTCCCCTAAAAACCACGTGAATGTACTTTCATCTTGAGTAGAAGGTCAAATCTACATGTATCTGAAACCATATGGACATACAATGCCATATTTTGGAAGAAATTTCATTTTTTAAAACGTTCCGAAACGCTGGCACAAATAAGTGACGGTCGGGGGTGAACGAGAAAACTCTCTGACACGCGGGTGTGTCGGCCGGGAAGTGAGCGCGTTTCTTGCTGTCACATATATGTGACAGTCGGCTTGAAAGGGTTAAAAAAAAGATAACTTGAAGGGGAAAAAAAAATCCAATAGTGTTGCCAAATTTTTCAACAATAAATATGGCACCTTTTAAGCACTAAGAAATATTTTTAACCACTCTCAAAAAAAAAAAAGAAGCCATAATTAGGATCTGTGCAATAATAATTATCTTTTCTTCTTCTATCGTTTAAAATTAAGCTCCTAATTTATAATCATAGAATCAATAAAATTCAAAAACTCTTTCAAAAACCTTACATAACATGATAAAACAATTAGTTTCTGATAAGTATAGCAGAGAAAATTGTGAAAATCATGCATTTTTTGTAATTTAGAACAACAGGATGGCCACTCAAATCAGATTTTAAATTTCCCTGATTTTTCCAGATAAAAGTCTTAAAATTTCCAGGTTTTTGTTTCTTTTTTTGTACAAGAATGTGTACAAGAAAAATGTCCATAATATTTTATTCAATGTTATTTTTTTAAACATATCTTGAAAAAAATAATTTATTTTGACAATTTGGCAAGATTTTTTATTTATTTTTTAATGTTTTGGTACAAAATTTTGAATCAAAAATCATATTGACCAACAAAACAGTAAAATTAAATATATATAGCTGGTTCTTAAAAAAGCCTTTTTTTTAAAAATTAAAACATATTATAAAAGGTTAAAATGAAATAGAAAAAATTAGCATTAATGCAACAATTTGTTGACAAACATTGCTGCTAGCGATTGTAAAAAAAAATGTGTGATTGGTTGGTTTGTCGAGAAAAAATAATTCACAGATTTCTTTGAATGGGAGCAGAAAAGCTTTCAGAAAAAGAGTGCAATACAAAATCTATTATTATTAAATTATGACCAACTAATTTTTGGAGAATTTTATAAAGTTAAAAATACAAAAACATTTTGCAAATAGAAAAAAAATTACCAAAGCATAGGAACAAACTTGAGAAATAAATGGACTCAGCCCAAGGACCTAATTTAAAAACAGAAGCTAATATCCTAATCCCTTTCTCCACCATACCAGAATCTTTCCTAAATTGTACAGTCCCATAGCAGTCAAAGGTTTCTACATTCGGCTAGCAAGCGTGGGAAAATTTTATATGACATTCTATTTTCACAGAGCTGTAATGGCTAAGTTGATGAAATATCAATTGTTTAGCGATACATTTCAGTTTAAAAACAGTGGGTATAATTGATGAAATAATTTAAAGTAAGAAAATTAGTAAATTTAAATTAGTGCAGTTAAAAAAAATTTCCAGCTTTTCTTTAAAATTCCCCGATTTTCCCAGTATAAAAAAATTCCCTGATAATTTCAGGTGAGTGGCCACCCTGAACAACCATTGATATGATAAAAAAAAATTAAGCCCTTCTTACGAAACCCAAATAGAAAAGCACCTTTAAGGGCTTTTAAAACAGGTAAATCAAAAATAAGCATCTTTAAGCACTAATTTAATTAAACTCAGTACCTGGAGCCCATCTGTAACCTTCTCTGTCACTAGCAGTTTTGGGAGCAGCATCTGGAGCTATAAATAAAAATGACAGGAATCAATAATTAAGCTTCCATTAACTTAAATGAGACTACATGTATTACATAAGAGAATATTATAAAAACTAACAAAAGAGTACAATAATATAATCACAACATTGTTATTATATGGGAGATCTCTTAGCAAATAAGTTTAACAAAGATATTCTTCTAGCAAAAATTATGGACTCATAAATAAATGGTACAAACCTACTAGCATCAAACGTCTTGTCAATAAAGGTGGTTTTATATGTTTTTTTTTAGTTGGTATTTGTTAACTCCAAACATTTCATACTTCGTCATCTTATAAATAAATTTCTTCAACTAGGTTGAAATGCTTTTAATTTAACTTGGTACAAACATTTTAACCTGGAATTTTTTTCTCCAGGTAATATCTTGGACAATGAAATTACATTGTAATTTAAAGTTTTGATTACTACACACAATAAAAGTATGCTGTGATACCAACTGCTTTGGATTCTACTCCACAAAATATTTTTAAAACACAGTCGTGAACTACAAACTAAAATTGGCAGATTTTTGGAAGTTGGCACCTCTGGGTATGTGATTTAAAACAATTATAATTATTATTTCAATTTAACAATTCTCTTAAAGAAATTAATTCATTTAATGCTAATTAAAATTTGTTAGATATTGCTGTGTTAAATTTTAATAAGCAAAATAATTTAGAACAAGATTTAGCACACGATACATAAAAGCATTCTTAAAATAACATTTTGATTGCTACATAATTTTTTTTAAATATTTATTCTAACAGCCAATGAAGTTTTTTTTTAAAAATAATATTTGTTAAATTTTTAAATGGAAATTTAGATAGCAATTTTCTTCAGTGGTTTTCATTTATATATTAAAGAATTAAGTTATTCTACACAGAAATATTTGTTACCCTGTAAAAAGTATATTTTCGTCAAATCAAAATGAAGAAAAAATTCATCTGCAAAATCAATTTTGATTTTATAAACCAGCTTTTTTTAGTTAATGATGACATCTTTTCTGGCAGTAAGTATTATTATTGGATTGAAAGGCAATAATTCTTAATAACAATTAAACTATAATCCATAATTTTTTTTTAAAGAAATTTACTTGCAGTACTTAAAAAAAAAAAAAAAAAAAAAAAAAATCAGATTTATATTAAAGAAAACAAGTCAATTCAATTTGCTGGAGAAAATAAAACCCTGCTAAGCAGGCACTTTATGTAAATGAAGTATAATAATTGGATCGGTGTTTCACTTATGATTATATTAACAAATTCATAAAGATTCATTAGACGATGCTCCGAAAAGAAACCAGTTAAAAAGATTTTCAACTGATTTCATAATATAAAATGCACAGAAAGTTATTGAGGGCATGAGGATTGATCTCTTAAAATATTTAGTTGCTAAAATATTGCATTAGGTCATTTAGTAATTGCAAGCAAAAATAGCAATTTAACATACCTCTAGGTCGTTGTCTGGTTGTTTCTGACCTTACTTGCCTCTTCAAAGTTGCTGGTACAATTTCGGGAGGTAAATTGAGAACATTACGGAGATATTGGATACCCTCATTGGTTAAATACCAGTAATAGTGTCGCCATGCGAACTGTTCTTTTACAAGACCTTTTGATTTCAATGATTGTAAAGCCTTGATAACATGAAGATTCGGTACATTTTCTAAATCAGGATGTTTTGGGGCATTGAAGTCTTTTCTGGCTACTAAGACGCCTTCTTTGAAAAGGTACTCGTAGATTGCTATACGATGAGCTTTTGGCATCAACATTTTGTCTGTGAATTATATAAAAAAAAGTCAGTTGCATAAAATATACAATTAGAGCTACCTATATATTTCAAAGATCAATAAAAATTCTGCCCAATTATAACTGATGTCAGTAAAGCTTAACTAATTGTGTTGATAGGTGAATAATTTAACTATTGTGGAAATAAGTTTTAATAGCAGAACTGAAAAGCTTGATTGACATCTCACACTTTTGAGAGACTACTTCCCTGTATAAGAGCTGAATGATTTATAACAAAAGAATACTCTATACACCCTAAGTGAATAAAATTTTTACTCTTCCAGTCAGGGTTGGCAGGTTTTTGACATGTGACAGTTTAAACCATGGTTTAAACCGTCACGTCAAAAACCTATATTCAATGTGAAATTTAATTAATGCACAAAATTTATATATTTTTTATAAAGGATAGTGTTTCTAAATATGTTCTAGAAAAAATAAATTGAAAATTTTGAGGAAACACTTATATTTTGAATAGTAACCAAAATCTTGTACTTTTGAAAGCTCACATCTTTTGTAATATTATGTATTCATTTTCATGTGTTATTGAAAATCTGCAGTGATATTATTAAGAAATTTATTTATAACCAAATTTAGTGTATAGTATAGATTATACTAAAAATTAGACATTTTTAAAGATAAACATTAGCAGTTTTGCACATNTGTGTTGATTTTTTAATATAATTTTTAATTTTTCACAAATTATGTCTAAATTTTCACAAAATAGGTACCTCTCAGAAAAACCTAGACAGACCCCTGAGAACTGAAAAGCTTGATTGACATCTCACACTTTTGAGAGACTACTTCCGTGTATAAGAGCTGAATGATTTATAACAAAAGAATACTCTATACACCCTAAGTGAATAAAATTTTTACTCTTCCAGTTACATTTGCAGTATTAAAACATAATTTTAGATAATGGAAAAGACTATGCCTTAAGGTAGTGTCCATGGACCAAATGGTACCGGACGGCCCATTTCTTTGAAACTGAATTTAAATTCCTAGGTTTATACCCCAAATTAAAAATATCTGTGTTCCATTAAAATTTTACTTATTTAAAAAAAGGGGCCCCCGAAGGTAGTGACATAAATTTTTTAATGTTTGTAAAGTATCATTGTATCTGATTAACCCTAGATGAAACCGTCTCATTGCAAAGAAACAAGCTCAGGGTTCTCATTGATTTAACATTCTAATAAGTTAGAATATTAAATCATTCTATATAAATTTTCTGGGGGTAACTGTATTTTATTTAGGAAGCATGTCTAAATACTATTAATTTAAAGTTAATGTATCAAAATAATTTAAAATATAAGCAACCCCCCCCCCAGCGGGCCACGGTAAAATTATCAAACATTGACAGGTCCCTGCCCTGATAAAAAGGTTAAGGAACACTGCCTTAAGGTACCTCTTTTGATTGAAGGGACACTTGCACAACAGGTTGCCTAACTAAAAGCCACATGCATATTCAGTCATATTGGTGGAAAATAATTTTAAACAAACATTTGATAAAATTAAATTACATAATTCAGAAAATAATTTCTATTTAGAATTCATTCAAAATTGAATCCTAATGATTACATATATTTTCTTTTCATTTTATAAATAATTCATTAAAAAAAGTATATAAATATTGAGGAGAACGTTAAGAAAAAGCTACACAATAATTTGAACAAAAAAGGTGTGTAAATATGCAGCACCCTAGTGACTGTAGTTTTCCCAAGCCTTGCAGATTGTGATTTTTAAAAATGATCACTCAAAAACAAAATGAACAAGCAGCACAAAAAATAAAAATTATTCAGGAGTAAATAAATAACTTTTTAGTTAATTCATCTTATAAACATCGAATGAATAAATAGAAACCAAAAAGCCTAATCTCTCTAGGCTTTTGAGAGAATCAAGGCAGTGATAACAAGATTTAGTTATTTCAAGTAATGTTGTGGATGTTCGAACTTACGTTTGTTAGAGAAAATTAATGAGAAGGTGAGGAGCTCTACGCGTTTTTTGTTTGTTTCTACAACAGGCGACCTTACACTTATTGGCGATGGGAGTTCTTTCAATAGAAAAATTATACAATTAATCCAAAACTTGATGCACAATAATAAAATATATCCTGAGTATTATAATGTAATCATGAATACAATTTATAACATTCTCAGCTCTTAAACTAAATAAATATTAAGCAACAAAATGAAATAAGGGCATAGTAAAACCTGTGAATGCAGGAGCTGGATCTTAGCTTATCGAAACTTTAAAATGGTACAAGAAAACTAATAGAGATAATGAATTTAATATAAATTGTCAGCTCTGACAATCTCACGTTAAAATTTTTCTAGATTTTTGTCTAAGAAATGTTAAAATTATAATAACAGACTGGACATCAGAATTCGTTAGGCTTATCTTGGTGCTTTCCCATTAAAGCATTAACATGTTAAAGTATGCTATACAGCTTAAAAAAATTATAAAATACGTATATTTCTAAACTTCGAACAAAAGTTTAAATTAATTCTAATATTACGTACCTGAATTATTTATTACTCCGCTACAACACGACGAACACGCGGCTGCAAATTTTGGAACGAGACAACTATGGGCTACGTCACGGTCACAGTGAAATAATGCGATGGCATTTCGACAAGCACGTTTGGTGCCATGATTACAATGGCAATTTTCACTGTACTCAAAAAATTCGCATATGCGAATTCATTGATGCGGATGAGACCCTGATTTGGAAGTTCTGACCCGTTTTCAATGGAGGTGATTTTGTCGTAGTCATGAGAGCCTGACTAGACATGAGGGGTAAAAATAATTCTCCAATGACTCTCTTATGAGCGTATGAAAACAAAAAAACATATCCAGAATGGCCATTTTTTGCAGTTTAATATGTTTCATCAATTCTATTTTATCTTGCATCCCCGTATTCACATCTGCGAAATTTCGCATGCAGTGAGTTATTGCGAAAATTGCAGGGGCGAAATTCTCGCAGCATTTTCGCTCTTGCGCCTACATGTAGCTCTTAAAAAGAGGGAAGCACAGCGCAATTCTCAGTTTTTACGATTTATGGGTCTCCAAATACCATCGAAAGATAATAAGAACCCGAATGGAGAATTATATTTTCTAGTGAAAAACTCATCATACAGGTTCCTTCCTCTCGACTGCAATCGGAGGTGGGTAAATTGACTTTTAACATTTTAGATGAGCACACTGACGAAAACACATACTAGGCTTCACAACTTCTATATAAATATTCTCATTGCTACCTTGCCGTTCGCAGCATCCTTGCGCCATTCGTTTGACAATTGACTAATCATAAAGCATGGTTTCTTGTAAATTAGCAAAGTCAAGCATCACTGACAAATATTAGTGAGCGGATGAAAGACTACTTTTATTAGCTTGTGAAGGGACCGATAATAAATAAATTAATTAATTATACAGATAAATTAATTACACGAAATTAGGTTTAAGATTTCAGACTTTTTCTTCGGTATTTCAAAATAAAGTAGTACCGTAATTAATTTCTAAATTTCCCTAATGACTGAAAAAAAGATTTTCCTGAGCTGGAAAACGCCTATTATTACAAAACCTATATTAGAAAATTCGGTAGCTATTATCACAGTTAATTAATAATCATTGGCGTCAGTAAAAGCTGAGTTATTTTTTATATCACAACAACCTGAAATGGAATAGCACAGTTAAATCTTGTTAGACATAAATTAATATTGCAAAATGGAAATAAATCTATTTGCTGAGTTAAAATTCTGTAGAAAAGGTGCTTTTTTATGTACGCATTTCCCTGCACAAATTGATGATTCTATAAAACAGAAAAATGGGAAATCCGATGAAGTGATATAAATTTTTTTTAATTCCTTATATAATCTAAATTCTTAATAAAAATTTTATTGTTTAGAGGTCTCAGTCTTTATTTGGGGGATTTTTTACGACAATAAAAATTTAATGAAAAAAGTACTTGGATACTTGAGTGTAAGATATGTATTTCAAAAAGTGAAATGCCCGCAGTGAATAGCTCACGTATAAAGCAGATTATTTGTATGATCCATATTCAGAATTAAACTGCAGTAAATGTGGTTTGCAGTGAGCCAGAAACAAATCCTGTATCTTTCTGGATAAGTTTGATTCAAATGATTGAACATTCAAGCGATAAGTGTAAACATTTTCCCCCAAATGATTTCGATTTTTGACTATCAAGAAATAGAAGAGTACCCGCAATCTGTAAATATTGTCCCTAACTTATTTTTATTTACTTAGATTATGTAAGGTCCTCAAGCAATAAATTTAGTGTCACTTTATGAAGAAAAAAAGGTATAATCTTTGAAAAAGTGGACAAACACGAATTGAATTATAGTAGGTTAAGAAAAGAAAAAAAATTATGTCGCACTTAAAAATAACTATAAAAATATCATGATCTTTAATTACAGTTTTCGAGAATACTATTATGATAGTGATGAATTTTGACAATCAGGAATTTTTATTGTTAAATCAAAAATTTTAACGTTCCGACAATCCAATTTAAGTGTTAAATCACCTTGAAAATTTAAAGCATATGGCTAAAAGAAGGTATTTCTTATAGTGTTTTTTTATGTACAAAAAGTCTATAGTATTATATTATTTATTTATTTATCGCAATCCATGTTCATATCATCATCACTAATTTGTGTTTTATTTTATTTTTCTTGAGCCAGTATGGAGAAAGATTACTCAGACCTTAGTCAGTTCATGAATAAAATATTCCACACTCTTCCAATAATTCTACTGCTCGAACCTGCCGTTTTCGCCTCTACTAAAAAGAGCACAAAAGCTCGACTGAAACTAGCTTTGAATTCCAAAAGAATTTCAGGTTCCTCTGGTGCGACTTCCAAACGCTCGAATCGACTGTCGATTTTGAGAGCTCAGAATCTCAGAGCTGAAATGTGCGAAGTGGTTTTCCTTTTCTCAAACTTACACAAAGCAGAGCTTGTTATTCGCGATTGCAATGCTCGAATACGGCATCTGGGGAGAAGACCAGTTCCATATCTCGACCTTTCCCTTCTCCTCTGTTGTATAGGAATACATTACGATATTTTCCCCTTTCTTATATTTTTCGAATTTAACTGTCAAAATTATTTTGTTAAAATTTCCACGACGCTTTCTTTTAGAACTATGTTTAATGTAGTTTCTAGTTCCATATAGTTTTCTTAACTTAAAAGTTTTTAATCTATTTGAAAACCCAATACAGAAACTAACGTACTTCCTTCTCCTATGACTCTCCACACGCTAATGAATGGTGAAAGCTTGATAAGTGGGGCCATAGGTAGAGAGTTCTGCTCTACGCCACCTGTAGCTCATTTTGATCGTCAATAAAACCGGTTGAACCTCTTCTCTTGCTTGCATCGGAGATCCCCTTACTTATGGGGGAAAGATAAACATTTAAACAGAAACAGTTAGGAAAAGCTAGCGTATAGCACATTGTGCAGCTCAACATCGTAATCGCAACGCTCGAATACGCCATCTGGGGAGAAGACCGGTTCCATATATTGACCCTCTCCGTTTCCCTCTCTTCTTCTCCTCAGTTGTATAGGAATGTACTGTGATATGCCCTTCTTTCTTAATATTTTTTGTATTTCCTTCTTAAAGAAATATTTTTTTAAAATTTCTACTACGCTTTCTTTTAGAACTATGTTCAATGTAGTTTTCAATTCAATATAGTTTCCTTACTTAAAAGGTTTTAATCTATTTGTGTGACTTAAATAAAGCTGCGTGTGAGAATCTGATAGATGAAATATATTTAAAGGTCTTTCTGACTGTGCGTGATTCAGGCAGTCGTCCAGGAAAAATAAGAACCTGATAGGGAATTATATTCTCCTAAAACTTAAAGAATCTAATGTAAAAAAAAATTTAAGAAATGAAATAATTTATAATAAGTCGATCCATTGAAATTGGTGATCGAAATGTGCTACAAGTGGCGTACAGCAGAACTCTTTACCTATGGCAGCACTTCGCATGCTTTCACGATTAGTGTGTGGAGAGTCATAAAAGAAAGAAGTACGTTAGTTTCTGTTTTTATTATTGGCGATCGAAATGGGCTGCAGGTGGCGTAGAGCAGAACTATTTTCCTATGGCAACACTTCACATGCTTTCCCCATTAGCGTGTGAAAAGTCATAGAGGAAGGAAGTACGTTAGTTTCTCTCTTGATTTTCATATAGATCGAAATCTTTTAACTTGAAAAACTATATGGAACTGAAAACTACATTGAACATAGTTCTAAAGAAAAGTATTATGGAAATTTTAAAAAATATTCTTATTAAATAAAAAGGAAAAATATTAAGAAAAGGGAAAATATCGTGGTACATTCCGATACAACTGAAAAGAGGAGGAGAGGGAAGGGAGAAGGGCTAAAGGCATGAAACCGGTCTCTCCCCAGATGGCGTATTCGAGTGTTGCGATCGCGAATATAAATAGATTAAAAACTCAGGAAAACTCAGGAAAGTCAGGAAAATATACGAAGCCAAAACTACATTGAACATAGTTAAAAAAATGCCATGGAAATTAAAAAAAAAACTTTTCACAATTAAATATGAAAAATATCAAGAAAGGGGAAAATATCGTAGTACAATCCTATACAACTGAAAAGAGGAGGAGAGGGAAAGGGGGAGGGCCAAGACATCTCCCAGATTCAAGCATTGCGTTGCGATCGCGAATTTTATGATAAATTTTGAGAATCAGGGATTTTTTAATCCCTGATCATCAAACTTTATCATAAAATACACAGGTAAATTTTGTAAACGGTCAAAAGAGTCTCGGTGAATTAATCTTCTCCATTATTATTATTTTTAGCGCTGTTTTTCGAAACTCTGTCACCAAGGAAAATAAAAAAGCCATAGTTTAAGTGCCTTAGATTTGAAGCAATGCGATGATTTTAAATTATTTATCTAACCTGCCGTCTGGGCTTTAGACAAAAACAAATAACTTAAATATTTTAAAAGTTATTAAACTTTTTTTAAAAGTCGCCAAATTGGCGACACTTTTACCCTAGATGAAAATTATAAAAATCACTACCTTATTCTTAGTTTTTGCAAATTTTTATGCGCCCAAGTAATGCAGCATTGGAATGAGTTTTTAAATATTTAAAAACCAGACCACATTGATATTTGCATTTTCACAAAACCGTGGCCTTTCTTCTTATTGAAATTTTGCACCATTTTCAAAATAAGCCTAGACCGCGCTGACTTTTGATAGGCTAAACTTGGCTTAACAGTCATTAGTAACAGTAGCGAACTCACAGCAGTGATAAAAGTAACATATTATTCACAAAAAAGCATCATTAGATATTACGACGAAACTTTCGAAAAACAGCCTTGAAACTAATAATACACAGAAAATATATTAAATAAATACATTCTAATTTCTTATTAGTATATTTCTAATTAATAAATTTTTCATTATATCATTTACATTATATCAATTATTATTATATGATTTTCATTATATCATTATTAAAGCCTTATGCTTCTTATCTTCAATTTCCCAAGATTCGTTCGAATCTGTTTATCTGAGTCAAAATAATAAAGAAAACAAAATTAAAACAGAAATCAGAAGCGAACATCTGTTGTTATAAAAAACGATCAAAATTTCGAGTACCTAATTTAATCGACTCATCGGCAACTTCATCTACCAATGCGTGTAGAATTTTTAAATAGTCTTCAACGTTGAAATAGAACAAAAATTTAAAACACCGTAATTAAATGTTTGGAAAAGTTTAAGTTCTTAAAAATGAAGTTAATATGTTTGTACATTCTCTCTTTGTTTGCGCTGGCAACCTCTCAAATTAATACGGGTTGTCCTAAGTTACCCGTGGAACCTTGTTTTTGTAATCCTAATCCGCGTCCTTATTTGGGCTGTGACAATGTGGATGATACAGAAGCTTTACGAAGAGTTTTCCTAAACTCAAAAGGGATATCGTATAATCAGGTAGGAGCCTTTAAATAAATCTGTCCAATTACAACGAATGATGTAATTTACTAATACAATTTACCAGCAATTATTATAATTTAACTATTAAAGATTGTTGACCCTACGTTTATCTTAAAATGCATATAGTTAACCCGTTCAAGATCGTGGTCACATTTATGTAATGAAGCAATTTTCCTTTTACGATCCACTGCATCATATATGAGTTGAGCTTTTCCAACACCGGCAGCCCATGAATACACGCACTTAATTTCAAGGAACATTTAATTTCCATTTTTGACAACACTGCATGGCGGTGTCTCAAAGAGAGTTTCATTCGAATATGGGCTTTCGATTCTGAATTTTTTATTATTAGTATTATTATTACTGTTTTGTTGTTGTTTCTAATGCCATCAATATCAGCAAGCTTGCTTGGTGAAACCAAGCAAATATAAGGCAGAGGATGCGTTTTTTATTTTTCAGTGGCGCCATGTATGAATGCTAAGAATACGACTTCCGCCACACACACACGTCATAGCCCATTTATAGGGCGGAATTATTCATACATCCATTTATTTATCCACAGATCGTAATTTTGACTTGAACCAGAGAAGTATTAATCTCTAATCCAGTACCCGAGGTATGATTTGATATAGAAACATGGAGGACTTTGTGACCCGACAGATTTAACGCGCACCAGTCGCGATTTACTACACAGGAAGTCTTCGGTCGGCAAGGATCGAACTCGTGACCCGCTTGGACATGGGTTCAACGGTCCAAATTATTATTTTCATTTGATCTGAGGCATTTAAATATGTTAAAAACTGCGCTTGTGCGGCTTTTTCGAGAGGATTGGGCACATGAATGACCACGCGCCCACGTTTGTAAAAACATACTTAAACGAATATAAGGTAGCAGAAATAATTAATGTTTACCTTTGTGAAGGGCACTGCAAACTTATATTTTAGGGAAGGAGGATATTAGTAATTTGCCAAATCAAATTCTTAATTTGACCAAATCACAAATAGATATGTAATTAATTTATTTCAATAAACAAATTATTTTGCTGCTAATATTTTCACTATATACTATGTTCCACCGCTGATTTAGCGATTTTATAAATAATTATTCTTCTAAATCAGCTACGATTGCTTAGTGAGTAAGGCAATAAACTGCTGTGACGAACTGGGGTTCGATCCCGATCCCTTTTTTAGATCTATAGGTATCAGTTTGTCTAGTAAAGTCAGCTAGTATCAGGAAATCAGGAAGTAAAGGCCGCAATGGTTATTGCATTGCCATTATCAGGCCGTTGGTGGCGGAATTGAGGTGCTTTAACCTTCACGAACCCCTTGACCACGATGAGCTTTTGCTTTCATTCTTTTTTGGTTAAAAAATAAAGAACTATTTCATAAGTAAATACAAAAAAAAAGAAGAAAAAATAACGACGGAAATAAATTAATTCGTAGGTAAGATGAAGACATTAATTTTTACAAGCTAACGAATCGAATAACAAATAATTTTAAATTTGCAAATATCTTCGAATACTGAATAGAAAGATAGTCTGACGTTACACACGCGTCATGTGAGCACATGAGTTTAAGACAAAGAAAGAATAAAAATATTAAAAAAAACTCTCGATAATAGTTTATCAAAATATTAACATAGAGCCAACCATATATGGCAACGTTACTTTTAAAAAGTAACGAGTAAAAGTACAAGTATTTTTAAAAAAAGTAACGAGTAACAAGTAAAAAGTTCTTATTTTAAAAAGTAACGAGTAAAAAGTACAAGTAAAAGTACAAGTACTAAACAAAAAAAGTAACGATTTAAAAGTACATTTCTAGGAAATCGAAAATTCAAAGTAACCTAAAATTTTATTGAATAATATTCTTATGTTCTTTAATGTTTTTGCAAAATTGTTGTTATTTATTTAATTATTTTTAATTTTGAAAGTTATGGACATTAATTTATTTTTAAATTCGGAAGAATATTATAATATAATTTTATAATATAATCGTATAATATAATTTTAAAATCAAATATAATTTTAATATCAAACTTTTTATGGATTTGCACGAAAAAGAAATTTTATCTATTGATTTTAATTTTTAGTTTATTATTTTTATTTATTTAAATTACCATTGATTTAAAATTGTTTTACTCTATAGAAACGCGTTTTAAAAGCACAAACATAAACAAAGCAAACACGGGGTTTCAGATAGCTTTGTGATCTTTGAGCTAGTAAAAAATAATTGAATGTGCAGTATAAGTTGAAACAGAACAGTCTACAGTTTTATTTGTAACAATGGCTAATGCTGAAGTCATGCGAGAAAATCATTTTCCGAACATTTCTGCCTAACGGAATAATTAAAATTTGTAAACGAATTTTAGTATCAGCGGCTAAATTAATACCTTCGAGTTTTCAAGAGTTAAAATAGTAATTATAATAGTTTTCAATAGCACAAATAGTTCTGAAGTTCTTAGAGATTTGACTGGGCGTTGTTTGACAAGGTCGGGCATAAACATAATTTTAGTAAAAAATGTACTAGGTAAAAATGTATTTAGTAAAAAATGTATTAAGACAAAAATGTATTATTAGTGAGTTCAAAAAGAAAATTGAAAAACGTAATAACAAAATCCAAAATTTTTTATTTAAAATGTATTAAACAAATGCATAAAACTCGAAAATGAATGAAAATAACTTGCTAATTAATATTTTTATTCATTTTGCAAAATAATTGCATTTCGAAAGCAATTTTTTTTAATTTATTTATTATTATTTTTTTTCAGAAAGCTTACCGAGTTTTAAAAAAAAGTAACGATTTCATTCGACATTTCCGTTACAAATACTTGTACTTTTTCCCTAAAAAAGTAACGAAAGTACAAGTAAAAGTACTAAATTTAAAAAGTAACGAAGTGCAAGTAAAAGTACGTACTTTTTACTTGTACCGGCGGTACAAGTAACGAGAGTAAAAGTACTGCCATATATGGAGCCAACTAATTCAAACGTTCTGAATTATTATTAGACTCACTTAAAATGAATAAGTTAATTCCCCTTCTCAAAAAAGAGTGACATTTTTTGAACTCAACTTGAGTTGAATACATCTCTGTTTGAGTCACATATTTGCTTTGCGCTAAATCGAACTTAAGTTGCAGATATTTACGCGATACTTTATTTATTTTTGTTCAAACATCAAATCCATCCATGTAAAGAAAATGCGGGTTAGTTCCATCAAAAAGTCCTCCACTGAGGCAAGTTTCTCCCAACACTTGATCCTGGAGTTCCCTTGTCTTCTGGATTGGGTTCAAAATTACAAGGCTACGATATTGAACATAAGTAGTCTTAAACCCAAAAATTGGGTCGGCTGTTCAATGACGGTTATAAAATGAAATAAGATGAGGTATTAATAACTCAGATAAAATAGGAGTAAAGATTGCCTTTTAAAATAGGAGTTTATTTCAAATAAACATGATAATTAATAATTGGTTGATGAGCTAGAGCTCTGAATAAGATAGTTGAGCAGCGAAGTGAATTTTATTAAAAGTTATGCATTATACAATTAAACAGTGCTAGCCAGTGTCTAACACAATAGACATGGAATTGGAAGATTACTCATAGTAAAATAAATGCATTTTATAACAAAAAAGATGGAATGTTTGCTTGTTTATGAGAGTGCAGACTTGTCGATTGTAGTCTGAGAGTTGCTAGACAGTTTTTAGTTAGGTCAGTTTTGTAATTGTTAGGTTAGCTTTGTAATTGTTAGGTCAGAGTTTTGTAATGTTAGGTCAGTTTCGTGATTGCTTTTTTAAATATCGCGAACATTTTTATATTCATGCACTATCAATGACAATAAAATGTAAATTGTAGTGCATTTATTTGGAGCAATAATTACATATGAATTTTTAAATGAAATTAGGCTTAACGGGATAAATCGTCCGGTCCCTTGACGTTTACTCTCGGAACGTGGGGGGAGGGGTTAGAAAGAACTTTTTTTTCGTCTTCCGTTGGTCCTGAACCGGTTAAATAGGTTAATGATTTGAAAGGTTTACGAGCATGCAACTCGTCCCTTGTTTACGAGAACGCATTTCCTTTCCAAACTTTTCGCCCCAGCTTACAATTAGTAACTTCGAAAATTGCACTTGCGGTACATGTTAGTAACAGTATATACACATTTACTACACTAAACTATTAACACACTAGTTAAACTCATATCTATGTTTTCAATTTTTGAATGGCTGCAGCTATTTATAGATATAAAAGTGGTGTCTAGGTATGGTAAAGTAGTTAAGAAAAGAAAGAACCAGTTAACGACCAGAAGTCTCCTACCAATCGGAAGTCATAAAGGTAAGATCAAGGAACCTCTTAGTTACCCTTGCATGGAGCACATAATCAGAAGTGTCGAAATTTTCCTCCTGACACCTGATACAAAGCAATGCAGCGTCATCTATTGGCAATTTTTTTCCACCAATTTTTACTTATTAAATCTCAAGTGCATGACTTCAAGTGTGATTTTATGTCCCCCTATGTTATGGAACATCCTGCACAACCCTCTGAGTAGGAAAATTTAATTATAAAAACCCGCATTTTACAACCGGTGAGCTCTTCACGCACCATCGGTGGACGTTTACCATCAGTTGGGAATTTCTGGTGCATTCCATTTGAAACTTAAAAAAATATTCTTACTCTGTGAGAAATTTTAGTGTACCTTAACACCAAAAATGATGGCAGCAACCTTATACCAAAAGTAGTAAAGTGAAATACCACTTGTAGTTTCTTGGTGTTAGGGGGTGTGCGATGGAAGGTTCTTTTTAATTACTTTTGGTGTAAAATAGATTTCCCCATTTTTGGTGTTCAGTTTTACTAAAATTTATAATAACAATTGACAGTCATAAAGGTCAGTAAAATTATTTTTTGCGATACAATTTAAAGTAAGAGCAGTTAATTTAGAGAGTGCTACATTACTCTTAAAATAAAATTAGTTGCAGAATCAAACTTACACAGAACACAGATAATAATAAGAGGACGCCATACTACGGGAAAAACTTTTCATCGCTAATTCTCTTCATCTTCATTACTAATTTAGAAAAAAGAAAAAGTGAGTACACGCAAACCTTGAGTAAGCCATTAAGTTCCTGTTGCTTAAAAAAATTTTAAAGACTCAAAATACAAGCAAATTATTGGAAGAGAACTTCTCCATTGCGTAATCCTAAGTTATCATCTCACAATTTATTTTCATTTTAATAGTTTAAAAATTTATTTTCAATATTTGAAATTTCATGGCTCACTCTAGGTTTGTCTGAACTCATTATATCTATATTTTCAATTTCAAATGAGTTACGGAGGTGAAAAAGAATTTGCAATGACTCTCCCGAGGTATGGCGTCCCCTTAAAACGAATTCAAATTACGCTTAGCTGAACAGTAGTGGCGGATAGAAATTATAAAATTATTTAAAATTTCTAACAGATATTTTAAAACTGGGTCAAAATTATTCTTATCACATGACATCCATTTTCTGACTGTGAACGTTTGTTCACTTAGATGTATAGCACAAAAAAAAAAAAAAAAAAAAAAAAAAAAAAAAAAAAAAAAAAAAAAAAAAAAAATAGGCAACAAACTCACGCCATTTCGCACTCGATTGTAAACAGCTTACTCTGACAATATCCCAAGTACGTTAAAATTGGGGCTTTTGGAAGCAAAAATAATGCTGTGAATGCGCGTGAGCTTGGTGAAAAGCACTTTCCATTATAGGTATTAAAGACACGGTTCCCAGTGGAACACTGTAGTCAAACATCATTGACTACGGTCAGTAAGCAGGTGGATGACCACTTTGATTAGCCTACGTTAGGCAGAGTGTGCGCGGTATCGGTCCTCGTTAAAATGTTCTACCGTAAAGTGCTCGACTTCGCACGCAGATCGTTGGGCTACCAAAGCGGAGAAACCATCCCTTTAGCAGAGGATCGAAACTGCAATGGCATGTCTTCGGATCATTTTCAGGGATGCTTCCCAAATCGTCGCCAATAGCCCATTGTGCAGTTCTAGTGCGAAATAAATTAAATACTTACCCCATTATTTGTGTAAACTCGAAATAAAGTGTCCCTCCTCACATTAATTTGGGTTGCTCAACAAAAAATTCGGTGAGATAATAAGCCACAGTTTTTACAGTGTATTGAATATTAATCAACATTCTACAATAATTTATACAAAGTGTTAATATTTTACAAAATTAGCAAATTAAACATTGTAAAATAAAAATCATTTTGTGTCCAACAAACTCTAATACTATTTTTTGTGTGTCTCTCTCTCTCTTTTTTTTCTTTTCTTTTTGACAGGTTCGCTTTGCGAATTCAGTTTTGCAATACCTACCCAGTAATCTGTTTAAAAATACCAAAGTTCTCGAGTTAGAGTTTTATAATTCAACATTTGTTCAGCTTTTTGATGAAACGCCGGAAGAAACTGAAAGTTTAAGAACTATTCATATTGAAAAGACATACATTTTCAGGTCAGTAGGCAATATTCATACTGTTATTAAGACTGTTTTTCAAAGGCTCAGTCGTAATTTGAAATTATGCTTTTTTTGTGAATAATATGATATTTTTATAACTGCTGTGTGTTTGCAACTGTTACTCATGACTGTTAGGTCAAGTTTAGCCTATCTAATACCAGCGCTGTCTACGTTTATTTTGAAAATGGTGGGAAAATGTCGCCAAATTGGCGATTTTTAAAAAATCTTAATAACTTTTAAAATATTTAGGTTATTTATCTGTTATAAAGCCCAGATAACCAGATATAAACAGCCATGTTAAAAGTCAACAGGCTGACTAAATAATAAATATTCTTACTCTATCGTGATATCATCCATCTGTGTGTGTGATCTACAACTAAAGAATGTACATGGAGGAAGAAGGGTAGCTTCGATAGACATAATGTATACCGGCCCCCCAAGGCTTGGTGTGGTCGTATAACGAAAAAAGCGACATTTCGGGCTACAGCAGCACAGGTTTTTGAAACGGGTTTTCCCTTTATGAGCGATAAAATTTAAAAGTGGTCGGATCATTACCATCGGATCATTATATCACCATCTTCCTTCCCACAAGTAGAGGCGTCTTTTCCTCCCAATCACTATAGGTCTCTTCCCTACAGACGGAAAATGTTCTTTTTTTACTTATTGTTGGTTTGTTCTGCATTTTTGCACT
This sequence comes from Parasteatoda tepidariorum, assembly GCF_043381705.1. Taxonomy (NCBI): domain Eukaryota; kingdom Metazoa; phylum Arthropoda; class Arachnida; order Araneae; family Theridiidae; genus Parasteatoda; species Parasteatoda tepidariorum. The sequence goes on from NC_092205.1 coordinate 9,068,766, forward strand.
ATGGATGGTGTTTTCAATACAAATGTAAACAATAACAATCTCGAGCTCTATACCTGCTCTAGTTCCGGTTGGAAAGTTTGAAACTGCTTACTACAGCTTATTCTGCGAGGCGATATTTTCAAACGGATAATTCTGTTTTTAATAAAAGAAGTAAATTAGATAATTTCTGAGTTCAAATCAGCCGTATTTCATAAGATATTAATGTTATAAAGTAATTCTGGTGAGTGTGAAGTGAAACATTTGTTTTAGTTATTTAAAGATATATTGTTAAGTAAGGTGACGTGGTTGCTAGATTTTGAATAACTCGCTTTTTTGGCAGTCATGATTTGGCCTCTTTTCATTTGTTTATTACTGTTAGCTCTTGTTGCAAGCCGTGCACCATCTTACGTTAGTGTTAGCACCTTTAGCATTGTAAACACAAGTAATAAGTAATCAAATACCACGTTTGCAAGAATCTCAAAACACAATGATCACGTTGTGAGCCAAATGGCCTTAAAATACACCGGAAACAGTAACCCGGAAGTATAGGTGGTATGGAGCTTGCAGCGTTCCCTAGTGTAGAAAACACCATACATAGGCGATCGCAACGCTCAATACACCATCTGGGGAGAAGATCGGTTCCATGCATTTGGCCCTTCCCCCTCCTTCTTTTTTCAGTTATATAGGAATGTACCACGATATTTTTCCTTTTCTTAATATTTTTCGTATTTAATTGTTAAAAATATTTTTTAAAATTTCCATGACGCTCTCTTTTAGAACTATGTTTAACGTGGTTTTCAGTTCCATATAGTTTCCTAACTTAAAAGATTTTAATCTATTTGAAAATCAAAACAGAAACTAACGTATTTTCTTCCTCCATTACTCTCCACACGCTAATGGTGAAAGCATGTGAAATGTTTGCCATAGGTAGAGAGTTCTGCTCTACGTCATCTGTAGCCCATTTCTATCGCTAAAAGAGCAGTATACTGCGCTAGTTATTAAGATATTTCTTTCCGATTTGCGAACGCATTTATATCATCCATATAGACTAAATCTCCTAACATATTTTGAGATAGAAAGACAGAATTAAATGACGATTGGCGGAAGACAGCGTATACTCAACCATACATGACCAGTTGTCTAACAACCGGTCCACAGTGACGTACCTACTGTCACTTTGCTTCTTATGCGTTTGTACTGGATCTTAGTACGTATAATACTCTGCTATATCAGCTCCCCCTGTACGTTGTTTTTCTGGTATGGCATAAAGAACTGGACAGTTCTTCGCGTTAGTTATGTATTCGAAGAGCTGGACTTCTTTCGATATATTCTTTGCTACTATGGCCCAAGCCGAAGTAGTCATTATCACTTAGCTATTGTTACCATTTAGATCATTTTGATTATGATTAGATTAGTATCATTGAAATCCATTGTTATCACTTATGTTATTATCCACGATATCATTATCATTTAGAAACCTGTCTATCATTTACATTTCAGAACTCCTAAAAATTGAGAGAAATACAAGGTGGTTAAAATTAAACTAGCAATAATCAGAGGCCCGTAGCTTGAGTTCTACTGAAGGAATGTGATTGAAACTTCAGAGGCATGTTTTGTAGATAATGCTGTCGTAGTTTCCGTCGAAAAAAACATTGTTCGAAATTTTGTCAACTATTGGTGCTATAAAAAAGGAAATAAAAAATATAAAAGTTAAAACATAAAACAATATTTTATTTATTCACATATCTATGTGTTCTATGTGCCTACATTATCGGTCAACAATATATTGAAAACGTACGACTGCGTTGTCAACAGCTGCACTCATCATCTGCTTTCATTCTGACAAATGAGTTTCACAATCAATGCGCGGTCCTTCTTCTTGAGCGACATGTTCGAAATGTGATAAAATGTTTACGTCATATTATATGCGCCGTTTAAATCAAGAAATTACAAACGCTGTTAATTTTTGCCAATGATTTTAGCAGCCCAGCGCCATCTATAGAAAAAATATGGAACTACTTTTTCGGCGGAAACCTCGACCGCATGATCTACGTAACATGCATTTGAAGTTTCATCCCGATCCGAACCGAAGCTATGGGCCTTTCAGTACAGTCAGTTCAATTTTAAAGATACTGTATTCCACAAAAAAGAAAACATGTAGAATATTGCAATAACATAATGCGGAAAGGAGTAAGCAACAAGAAATTTATGTTAGTAAATTACCGTCAGAATTAAATAGCATAGAATCCTTTAATGATTTAATGCGTTTGACTATCGCGGAAATTTCTATAGCTTGATATCAGAATTGGCTTGATAGTATATGTCAGAGATTTGAACTGCTTTAAGATACTGCCATGTTAAATCTAAGCATATCGATAACTTTTTGAGCTATCAGTTTTATCTGTGAAATATAGATTTTTCATGTATTTTCTTTTTTATTCATTTTTAACAAAGAGGAATACTTTGGGAGCATCTGACGCCGATGACTAATCTTCGAATATTAAACGTCTACTCAAACCAGATTGATATCATTGGAGACGATTTTGCCACATATGTTCCAAAAACTTTGCAACAACTCTCTTTTTATGAGACCAAAACAACTGACATCAAACCAGGTAAGTACATTCTATTATTTGAAATCGAATCATTATTATTAACAAAATCCTTTGATTTCATTTGTTTGCCAAATTATCAGAAGTTTGGAGAGCTTTTAACTACCTATAAAACACTTAATAATGTTTCATTTACATTGTGTCAAAAACTCTATAGGGGAAATTTTTGTCTAAGAATTCGCTGTCTAAGGAATTATATTTTGCAAGATTTTATTGCTTTGAGGAGATTTTCTCAAAAAATCTATTGTTTAGGGAAGCTTCATCAAATTCTTTTCCGTTGTTAGGCTACAGAGAAATTTCGATAAAATTCTTCGATTTTCGTTGATTTACAACGAGCTATAATCAACAGCTTAGCATGAGTGTTTTCCAAGAATACGTTGATACATAAAAGCTCAATCTGTACGATCATGGCTCAGATCTTTGGCTGGAAATTTTTCACGATTTTCGTAAAATTTCGAATTCTGGGAAAAGACACAAAGCTGTAAATTTCTAAAGTATTTACCTTATCTTTTCACTAGAAAGATAGGGTAAATTTAGAAATTTACAGATTTGTGTTTTGTGTGGATATTCACAAGCTGTCAATTTACAGCTTGTGTGGATACCTTATCTTTCACTAGAAAGATAGGGTATCCCTATCTTTCACTAGATGATTATGCATTGCACCAATTTACAACTGAATATTTTATCATTCGTGGTGTTGCAAGTAATATAAGGACTCATATGTACTTAGTTTCAGTGAAAAGGAATTAATTAGTTGGATCAAATTATCCCATTTTATAATTTTATTTCGTAATTTTATTGCCGTCGTTGAACAGCCGACCCAATTTTGAGTTTACTACTACCAATATTCAACTCCATAGCCTTGTACTTTCGAACCCAATCCAGAAGACAAGGTAACTCTTGGATCAAGTATTATGAGAAATTTACCTTCGTGGAGGACTCTTTGTTGGAACTTACCAGATTACATTCAGAGGAAAACCACCAACATTTAGCCTAACGGTAAAGGGACTCTAACACGTGCACCATCTACCACTGAGGATATTTTACAACATCATTGCGGTCGGTGCAAGCCGGGTGCGGAATTCGTATCGACCAGTCATTGCTGGAATTCGAACCCGGGTCACCTCTTTGGGATTCGAGAGCTCTATCCCCTGAGCCACCATAGCTCAAATCATCACATTTAAAATATTTTTTCATGTAACCTTGTTTGGCATGCGATTTTTTTCTTCCTTTTTTACCAATTTTTCAGATTGTAAGACAAGTCGAATATGATAGACGTGTACATAGAGAAAAGCAAAGTAGTTGAAACAATCACAGACGTCGTCATAAATTATAACGTACATTCATGCATAAAGACTATCTGTTTGTCTCGTGTTTTATTTTATTATTTTCGGTTTCGTCACCTAGGACAGTGTTTCCCAAACTTATGACTTCTGTGTACCCTCTCTAAATTTTTCGTAACGCTGTGTACCACTCCTAAAAAATGAATATATTTTTTTAAAAAATATCTTTATTTTTACTATTAAAAAATTGCACCAAAGTTAAAAATCACAACTGGTTGTTGACACCACTAATTATTAACTGTTAACTCTGCAAAAAATAGCCAATAGAAAAGTACGTCATCGTAAATTTTCATGGCTAGCTTTGTTTTTAAGTAAAAAATTTTGAAATTTTCGTTTGTTGCAACAGAACGCGTACCCCGGTTAAACTGTTCCCGTACCCCTGGGGGTACGCGTACCACACTTTGGGAAACACTGACCTAGGAAGATTCTTGCTTATAGCACCGTTGTTCATTTTCGTGTCATCATTTGTGCTTTATTTGCGCTGTTTTTTGATATGTAGCACACAATACAATGTAGCACAAAATTGTATACTCATGCTTTTTAAATCTTAACGAAGTGCCAAAATAAGTACGAAAAACTTTATAAATAATTATGATAAAAAAAGGATATAAAGAACAAAGGGCTTTTCATTTTACATCGATATCTTTTTAAGAAGTCTTATGAAATTAATATAATTTAATATCGGTTTAGAGTAGGAAATTTTTCGTCTAATATCGATATCAATTTACGTCAATTTTTTGAAGGAATCAATTGAAAAGTATCACTATTTGAATTATAAAAGAAAGTGTATTTCAAGTTTAATTGTATAAATATCTATATTTAGTAACAAACACCTAGCAATACTTTAAACCTCCGAGAAACAAGAAACAATTTGATTTTAAAAGAAATCAGAAGGAATTTTAATTAAAATGAATTTATTGATAACAGAAAAAGTTATTATCGTGGGATATCTCATCTATTAACTTGATTATTAAGAATGATATGGAAAAGAATTAGGTCTCAAAAAGTGATTAAGATAAATATAGACATCCACCCTAATTAATTAAGCGAATTTCTGATTCAAAGAACTAGGATAAGAACGGATGATAAGAGCAAAGCATGATATTTATTTTTAGTCAAAATTTTTTTACGTTTTTGAAATTTGAAAAAAAAAATTAAAGCATTTAAGAAGAAATGTTGTTTATTCAAGAGATGAAACTCAATTATTTTAATCGCTTATTACGAATTTTTTCACTTTTTGTTTTCAGGAATTAAAAGATCAAGGTATTACTCTTTTGAAAAGCAATGATAACAAGATAACAATTAATGAATTCAACTGCATGTTAAATAAATTCAAATGTGACACCAATTTTTAACTAGATAAGATTATTCATCTTTAGACCATGATTGGCCTATATTTTTTTTTTGCTTTTCTTCTTCTGCTGCTGTTATGTCCCACACAATAAAAGTAAATAGGAAGATAATATCGATTATTACAAGCTATCTCTTTCAAAACAATAATAAAAGTTCAATCAAGACAATATTACCCGAACAAGGTTTAAATAAAATAATTTATGTCTGTGGTGTTTGTCTTTTAATGGCGATCAAATAATTGTCAGTTTTATGGATAACTACATAAGTAGTGGTTGACAAAGGTAAAGAAATTTAAAAAGCACCATTCCCTAAGAAAGAAGTTTAATTCAGTTTATTACGATGCGAAAGTAGAATTCAATTGTTTAAATAACACACCTAGAAGTAGCCTGTGTTGCTAAATGCCATTAGTATAAGTGCCTATACGATAATTGACTTGACTCTGATTACATATCCATATATATGCGACCACGGGGAGTTTTATTCTTTCTTATTCTCTCTTTTGCTGTTGTTAATCTTTTCTAAAAAGACTTTTCAAACTCCTTATAGTTCATTTTTAAGAAGAGTTTACTCTGTAAGTGGCAACCATATTTGCAATAGCAATCGTAGAAGAAGATAAAAGATAGAATTCTAATTGTGTTAGGATTTAACTGGTTTTCGTTGTTGTTGGTACTTATACTACTTGCCAATATTAGCAAGCCTGCTTGAGAAATCAAGAGAATTTTTAAGGCAGAGAGTGCGTTTCTTGTTTTTCAGTGGCGCCATCTATGAAAAAGAATACGAATACAAATTCCGCATCCGGCTTGCACCGACCACAGTGATGACGTAAAATATCGTCAGTGGTAGACGGATCATGGGTTAGAGTTCTCTTGCTTTCAGGCTAACCATTGGCTGTTTTCCTCTCTATGTAACGCAAATGCGGGTTACTTCCATCAAGAAGTCCTCCACAAAGGCAAAATTGCTCTCAATATTTGATCTCCAGGAGTTCTCTTGTGTTCTGGATTAGGTTCAAAATAAAATTACAAGACTACGAAATTGAACATTAGTCGTCGTAAACCCAAAATTGGGTCGGCTGCTCAACGGCAGTTTTATATATATACACACTGGTGTGCAAAACTTAAGCAACAAGTGGTTTTTCGGCCACAGCTCCCCAACAAAGTATAAGATAGCCATAAAATTGCAGAATAATATGCACATAATTCAGTAGAAGGATTATTTGTATGCAAATTTTAGAAATAAAACGTCGTAGGTGATGTAAGTGTACGTAAACCTTGTGGGTCAAAGCCGCGCAGGTCAAAGCTGTGATAAAAGGATGAAGAGCACCGTAGTTAAAGACATTCGCTGCAAGTGCAAGTTATTTGTTTTGTGAAACATGTCTTCAAGAAATCATTTAGACGACTTTACTGGAGGAAGAATGATTGGGAAGTTTGAGGAGGGGCGGAGTTCGGGATCAACAAAAGTGTTGCTTCTCGTGCTTGGAATGCCTTTAAAACTACTGGTACAGCTGTTCGGAAGGTTGGTGGTGGCCGTCCAAGGAAAACAACACCAAGAGATGACCGTTACATTGTCCTCCAGGCGAAAAGAAACCGTTTTCAGTCAGCGAGCGCCATATCTCAGCAACTGTGCACAGCCACAGGACGACAAGTATCAAGATTTACAGTGGCCAGACGCCTCCACAAAGGTGGCTTATTTGCTAGACGTCCTGAACGCTGCATACCTTTAAAAGTTAGCCATCGGCGGCACCGTTTAGAGTGGTGCAGAGAACACGAAACCTGGACACCTCATCAATGGAGTCGCGTCCTCTTCACAGATGAGAGTCGTTTTAGTGCTACAAGCGATTCTCAACGTCAGTTGATCTGGAGAGAGGTTGGAGCTCGATTTCATCCCAATAACATCGCGGAAAGAGATCGTTACGGTGGTCCTGGAGTTGTCGTCTGGGGTGGCATTATGTTGAACGGGCGGACTGAGCTTCAGATCTTCGACCGAGGTTCTGTAACTGGAGACCGCTACTGCAATGAGGTAATCCTACCCCATGTGCGTCTGTTCCGAGGGGCCATTGGAACAGACTTCATTTTTATGGATGACAATGCCCGGCCACACCGTACTGCTAATGTTCAAGAACTACTGCAAAGTGAAGATATCACACGAATGGATTGACCAGCTTACTCTCCAGATCTAAATCCCATAGAGCTTGTGTGGGATGCATTAGAGAGAAGTCTTGCGACACGACAGTATCCTCCTGGTAACACCCATCAGCTGAAAGATGCGTTAAAGGAGGAATGGAGACGTTTACCCCAAGAACTCCTGGATAATCTGGTGCTTAGCATGGAGAGACGATGCCAAGCAACAATTCCAGTACATTACACTATCCCATACTACGGAACATCTGCCAGTTGTACTTACGCTTCTTCAGGTAATCATGTTTAACGCCACTATAAGTCAAATAAAGCTTTATTTGTTCTATACCCTACTTTAAGCTTTATATTCATTTCTGCGCCATCATTCTTTTACCATCGTTTAAGTACAAAATAATGTACATCATATTCAAATTTCTTGTCAATCGGATGATTTCTTGTAGAGTTATGACAAAAAACGCACTTGTTGCTTAAGTTTTGCACACCAGTGAATATTCTACATCGTATTTTTATCCTCACTTAACAAGTTTTAACTGAATTGAAAATGCTCCTTAAACTAGGAGATATTTCCAAACGTTTCATCAGATTTTCCCCATCATATGAATTTTTCGACCAATAGGACCTTGAAAAACAAATACGTAGCAAAGTTTTTGTATATTCAACATTTTTATATTATTCAAATGAGCATTATTTTAGGTGTTCTGGCAAATTTCCCATATTTGGACAAAGTTGCTGTTGATCATTGTGAATTGCAAGAGCTCCGCAGGAACATGTTTCCCGTGCCATTTAAAGGACGAGTGTTATATTTTAAGTAAGTGCTTACGTTCTTAAAAGGCCGTCATACCACGGGAGAAATATTTCATCGCACATTCTCTTTTATATCCATTACTAATTTAAAAGGCGAAAAAAAGTGATTTCAGGCAATCCTAGAGCAATCCATGAAGTTTCAATTGCTGAAAAATAAATTTTGAGATATCAAAGTGCGAACAAATTAATAGAAGAATAATTGATAGAAATTAATTGATAGAATAACTTCTCCATTGTGTGATACTAATTTATCTTCTCATAATTTATTTTCATTGTGACATTTTAAAAAACTATTTTCAATGTTTGAAAATTTATGGCTTACTCTAGGTTTGTTAGAACCCACTTCTTCTGTACTTCAAATTACAAATTAGTTACGGAGGCAAAAAAGAATTTGCGACGAAAAGTTTCTCCCGTCGTATGGCGAAGAGAGATTTCACACTCTTGCGTAACTACCCATAGGACTACGTTCGTAAGACCTATGCGTTCACCTTAATTTACTAAGTTTTGATTCATTATTATAACCCAATGAAGATAGGGGGTCTTTATTGTGTTAAGAAATGCTAATTCTCGAATTTCATCTCTCAACTGTTGGTGACCAGAGACGGTATAATTTTAAAAGAAAATGATGAATCGTAACGACTTTAATTTCAGTTATTATACCGTAAAAGTTTTTTGCGATATTAATAGTGAATTGTACCCATTGAAATTAGATTAACGATACTTGTGCAAATTACCAATGGTTTGATTTGCAGGATGCTTTTCTGACAATTTAATGCACATTTTACATATTTCACGAGACTTTTAAAATGTTTTCGTCAACTTGGAACTCAAAACATCAGAATACTTTTTTTAAAATAAATTACACTATACAAATGATTTTTCATGCGCGTCTCTTAAAAATTTTTGACTGACAATAACGAATCTGTAATTAAATTTCGTTTATTACACACCAGTTTCCCAAAAATCCAAATTTTAACTTGCCGTCTTTCACAATAACAGTTTAATAACAATGGAAGAGTTCTCTCATTAACAATAGGAGCATCGCTCATTTGGCGATCATATTAGTGATCTTTGCGGCATCGTTGGCTACAAAAGCCTAATATATACCTTCCTGAAGTTTCGAGGCTCTAGACCAGGGATGTCAAACTACGGCCCACGGGCCAACTGTGGCCAGCAGGAAGGTTTTATCCTGTCAGCGGATAGAATTTTAACTTGCTGATCTGTGGCGAATATAAACAATATACATCCATTTTCTTGATTTTTGTTCTTTCTTTTTTAACAAAGTACTGATGACCTTTTTACTTTCTCTATTTGTGTTCTACAAAACATAAATTGATAGAACAAACAGCTTCAATTGGTAAAATGTTGAAGAAGTTCTTTATAGAATAGCCGTAGATTGGCGACAAAGAGCGTTTGTCTTTCTCGAGGAGCAAACATACGGAATCTAATATATGTGAATTGTATTTCATGCGTGGCAGTCTGCATATTTTAAGCTCCAACGAGCAGATTTTTCTGCCGCCTCGAGTTCTATCTTTATTTATTGCGTATGGAAAGATTGTATGACGTTATTGTAAATAATGGTGAAATTATTAAATGTATAAAATAGCTAGTGCTTGTTTTTACAAATGGCCAAAATAGCTACTAAAAACGCTAAGTTGATTCGGAGTGCCGTGCTTTCAATGAGGAATGGACTTAGAAATATTTTTTTTTACAGTTGTGAAAGATAAACCAGTATGTCATATCTGCGTTGAAGCTGTAGCAGTTTTTAAATAATACAACATTAAGCGACATTTTACAGCCAAGCACAAGAATGCCAACTACGAAGCAATGTATGAATGAGAAAGAAGACAAAATGCAGAAAGTCTTCTTAAAGAATTATCAGGACGACCAAATTTTTTCACGAAGATAAACAGTGTCCAAGAAGCAGCTACGCGTGCAAGTTACATTGCAGCATGCAATATTGTGAAAAATAATAAATCTCTCGAAGATTGGGAGTTGTTAAACAATGTATGTATGCTCCAAGTTTGTGATGTTTGCTTGCTATGCTTGCTTCATCCTTTATAAGTGAACAAGTGTTTTCAACTAGGAACCTTAGAAAAAATCATTTCACAATTAGACTAACAGACAAGTATTTACCCTCGCTCCTTAAAATAAGTACGTACAATATAAAGAACTTCTAAAAATGTAATCGCACTTTCATTCATCTCATTAAATATTTATATTAAAACTTGTACATCGTTTTGTTATTTAAGAAGTTTTTACTTTGTCCATCAAACTATTCCCCCCCCCCGATTTTTTGCCTTCTACCAAAAAAGTTTACCCATCCCTGCTCTAAACACATTGGAAGCGAGATATAAGAAAATTCAATTTTAGCTTGAGAACTTTTCTCCTACAATATCGGCCCGTGGTGCGCCATTTCGGTTTTGATACACGAATCTAGCAATTTATGTTTATATGGAATCAGGTTTTTATTTAAAGGACAGAAAAAAACATTTGAACTTGTTGTACAGTGTTGTTATTTCAATCGTATAAAAAAAAAAGTCTTATTCTTAATTAACTAGCTTATTGTTATTTTCAAATGAATAAAGGTTCTGTGATAATTTTATTTTAGTTTCTATGGATTTACTTAAAAAACAAACGAACGCTAAAATTAAACTTAGCAACTTTTATCCAAAAATCATAACATAAACAATTAATCTCAGGCCAGGCATTATTATGTAACTATAACTGCTTAAACTTTCCTGCAGTATCTGTATGAATAAAACTACTCAGAGTTAATTCGTTAATTTTTGTTTTACAGCGAGAACATGTTGAGAACACTTCCTGACGATCTCTTTACTGACATGCCTAATCTGCAAACAGTTGGTCTACGAGGAAACAGCATCTCAACTCTGCCTCCCTTCATGTTTGTAACACGATTTCCAAAGTTACAATATTTTATTCTAGACGGTAAGGACGTACATTTTACTCTAACTAATTCTTCACCATAAGTTTTCCTAACATAAAGCTAGAGCTTTAGACAAGTAATAGCTCTAGAATTGCGTATAGTAACCACTGACTATCAGTCATAAAAAAAAATGGTTGCCCTTTATTATATAAGTGTTCGCCCAACACTAGGGTTGTTGCTTTAATATATTCTATTAGAAAAAATATCGATTTATTTGATATAAATCAGTTTTCTTTATTTAAATCTTCATTTTTTTAAAATTTTACTGTAAGTTATTTAAAAAAAAAAGATATTAAAATTAGTTTTAATTTATATCTCTTTTTCATCACGAATCGAGTTTTTAAAAAAGTGATTACTGAAAGGCGCGATTCGATATTTGCGTGTCATATTATCGCATTAAAAATATCAGGATTTTAACTAATATGTGTAAATTTGTTAAAAAAAAAAAAATTCAGAAAAAAACCATCGAAAAAGGATGGGAGTTTACAATGGAGTTAACATATCACGTAAATTTTATTCTTTTACACAGTAACATAATCGCCAGATTGATTGATAATGTTTGATATCTAAATACCAATTTTATATGCTTGTTGGCGACCGCTAATCTAGAGTTCTATAGAAGGCTTATGCCAAATCCGCTTTATCTCTTGTGGTTTGCCTTCTTCAAATATGGGGTCGTCCGTAAATGATGTTACTTTTTCTTTTCAATGTTGATCGAAATCATGCATTCAATTTAAAATTTATGCTGAATAACAATATAATATACACAGGGTGTTCTGCAACGACAACCCCAATTATGTATTTTTTATAGTTTTTGTCAAATATGAAAACAAGAAATATACAGGTTGGGATAAGTTAAACGCGGTAAAATAAAGTAAAAATAGTGCGATGAAAATACAAGAACGCAACTGAAATCCGGAAAATCAATCAAAGAAAGCTGGTGTACGAAATTCCAAGATTCATTTAATATTTTTTTTCGTAGCATACTTGTGGAGCATGTTCAAATTCGTTTCCTGACACATTTAAATGGATTGAGCTAAAGTTAAAATGATAGAACACGCTATACCGTAAACACTCATAATTACATTAATATTGGTTGGTGCACTTTTTCAAGTAAAAATAAATCGAAAGTTGTAGCCCAGAAGTCTTACGACAAATATTAACCCCAAGCTCCACCTGTGCTTAGCTTTAGACGGTCAATTATCCATACAGAGCCAAGGTGGCTCAGAGGATAGAGCATTCGCCTTCTAATAAGGTGAACCAGGTTCGATATAAATTCCGCACTTGGCTCACAATGACCACAGTGCTGACGTGAAATATCCTCCGTGGTAGACGCATCATGGGTTAGGATCCCCTTGCCATCAGGCTAACCGTGGAAGATGTTTGTGGTTTTTCTCTCTATGTAAAGCAAACGCGGTTTAGTTCCATCAAAAAGTCCTCCACGAAGACAAATTTCTCCTAATACTCGAGTCAGGAGTTTCCTTCTCTTCTGGATTGGGTTCAAAATTACAAGACTACGGAATTGATAGTCGTAAACTCAGAACTGGGTCGGTTGCTCAACGCTGGTTATGAAATCATTCATACAAGGTGCGTAAATTATGTAATAAGTCAGGCAGCTTATACGAGGGTTGCTATTTATATTTCTGGCCTAAGAATGAAAAAACAAATATGTAGGAATTATCGAAATTGGTTTTATTGTTTTTCAAAATATTCTCCATGATGATCAATACACTTTTGCATGCGTTTGAACCAATTTTCAAAGCACTTTTTTCAGTCCGATTGAGGTAACTCCAAAACATGCGTTTTGAATGCATCAACCGCTTCTTCGGGGGTCGAAAATCGTTGTCCACGTAATTTATTTTTGATGTGTGGGAATAAGAAGAAGTCATTGGGTGCCAAATCAGGGCTGTACGGCGGATGACCCATCAGTTCGATCTTTCGCTCCGTCAGAAATGCCTTTGTTTGAGTCGATGTGTGAGAGCTCGCATTGTCATGATGAAGAATGATT
>NC_092205.1:9082400-9091212 GCF_043381705.1 Parasteatoda tepidariorum
TACGTTTTTGTGACTGATTTCGTAACTTAAATGGTTATGGTTATCTCGTAACTTAAAATATTGTCTAAACTAATTCTTCGAGGGATAATAATGAATCTAAAGGTGAAAGAAGTTAAACGTTTTTGAAATGTACTGTCAACAACACAAATGAAGCTATAATGGTAAATCGTCTGCTGAATCTATGTTTGAAAATATCAAACTTTCGATTAAAATCGTCTGCGGTCGCCTAGCAACACTTACTGTTGCCAAGGCCAGAAATATAAATAGCAACCCTCGTAGTTAAATACGGCGTTAAGGTTAAATATAGACTCTTTAACTAAAACTTTTGTAAAACTCCAGCAGAACTAAGAAGACGGTGTTTTGTCAATATGCATTAAGACATTCGGTTTAAGGTATTTTCAGAAGAAAAAGAGGCGCAGGAAGATGAATTATGCAGTGAAATAAATATCAGTATCACTAATCTTATAACTAAATATTTTAGTTTAAATAACATTTTAATGATTTTTCTAATGCTAGAAAAAACATACTATAATGTAGAATTTGAGACAATAAAATGATAAAGTATTATTATTTATAACTATAATGAGTGTCATTCGTTCCATAAATTTATCGTAGTTACGTATGATATTTCGAAATGAGCACCCGTAATATATATTTTATGAACTTTTATAAAACATAAATAAAACTATGTGCATTAAGTATACCTAGCTAATCTTTAAGCGAAAAAAAAATGAAAAAAGGAAGAAAAATCATTAATGAGGTCTATTAGAGAAAAAGATTAATTAAGACAGAGATAAATAAGAACGAGAACGTTGTAATATTTTGAGGAACCGTTTGACGTAAAAAAGGAATAATAATAATAAACAAGTAACGAGTCGATTATGGCTTGCCTTTCATTAGTAACTGCTTTTCAAGCCTCAAGCTGATTTTTGAAGACTTAAACCCCTCTTTCATTTTGACCGACCATAATAGTAAATCGTCAGAATTCGATGACGTTTTTTGGCTGGTGCGAAATTCTGAAAATATGTAACAGTACAGTTACTACAGAATACTCTGTATATATAAAAAAAATTTTAGTTGAAGAAAATAATATCCATTTTAAAAATCACAATTCAGGATTCTTTATCTCATAATTTTTGTTGTTTGTTTTAGGTAATCCTTTATACTGTGATCATAAACTGAAATGGCTCATCATCAACAAGCCAGTTGTTCTAAAAGGATCGTGTTTTAAACCAGCAGATCTGCATGGATCACAATTAGCAGAGCTCGATCCAGATAAATTAATGAATTATGATTGAAGTTATATCAAATAAGATTTTGTAGAATGTAACAAGTTTAATAAATTATTAATGTTGTTGTTGTCAGAGGCTTTTATGGCAAGGGATGCGATTGTTCTTGTTTGTTAGTGGCGCCATCTATAGCCAAGAATTTGACTCCTGCCACATCTGTTTACAGGGCAGGCCTATTCATAATTTTGACTTGAAAAAGAGAACGATCAATCTCTAATTCATTACCCAAAGAGATATAATTTGTTATGGGAACATGGAGGATTTCGTGACCTGACACATTTAACGTACACCAGTCACCATATACTACACGGGGAGTCTTCGGCCAGCTCCTGTTCTCAGGAACACGAGTACATCACCCTGCCAACCAGGCAATCCCGGCCCAATAAATTATTAACGACACTTCAATTTGTCCCATAGGGCTTTGATTTCAATATTAATAAGCATATACATTAAGTAATAATTTTTTACACAAATTTCCCATACAATATACTTCGGTTAAATCTATAGAAGAATAATAAAAAATTTTCAATATTTTTTATGAAAATAAAATCAAAATCATGACTCATGTGTCCTGTTATTACATTGGAAAACTTTACTACACAAGAAAAGGCAATACATCAATTTATGTGTACATATAGTGTGTTGCTCCGTGATGATTGTATTCAAATATTTTAAGAATCCTAGTTAAAAATGTGGTAAAAAAAGTATACACATTAAAGGCAGCAGATCAATATTCAATTCAGGAAGGAAGTCAAGACTGAAAGCATCAAAACCTGTTTTTCAAAAATCAGGTTTTGATTTTCTGAGAAAGAAGTTTCCTCAGAAAACCTAACTGTTTTTGGAGTGTTTTGAACTTGCTTCCTCACTAGTGATTTGACAAATTTTGATAACATTAGTTTTTCCTCCAAGTTTACATATTAATTTGCGATTTCTAATGTATATATACTTTTTGGGCTTCATTATTAACAAGTATTCGAAAAATATTTATTAACGGTGGGTCGGTGGGGTCACAAAAGCTCTAGATATGCCTAAAACATTAAATTAAAAGACAATATTATTATTTTAAAATTGTGTCTATAATCCTAATTAGAAAATAAAGTGCAGAATAAATTCAGAAATCTTTTGAAACTGAATTTACTAGCTAAAATTGACCATTTCTAGGGTTAACTTATTTTGTAACTAGGGTTGGGGGTTAAGTAAATCACTATTAAGGAGAATACCATGAAGCATGTTTTAGGTGACTTTTAAAATTTCACTTTAACCCTAACTATTTAATGTTGAAATATAAAAGTACAAAGATTATAATAAATACAAATTGAATCAAATAACAAAAAATATATAAATAATTTAATGATAAACATGAAACAAATACAACATTCATCTTAAAAGTGATGCGACATATATCAAAATATTAAAATAAAATTGACAAATAGATAATACTTTTAAAGCAATCAAATTTATAATTGTTTTTCATGTGATCGTACAGCTAATAAATCAAAATAAACAAACTGAGAATTATGCTAAAAATTATTGAAATAATTACAAAGCACTAATTACTACATATAAATTATTTTTCAAAAGAAATTATAAGACATGTTTTGATAACAGTTATAATAACAATCAGAATGTATAAAAGCAACCTACAACGGAAGTAATTGTAATCAAATACACTCTTCAGCTATAAAAATGACATATTTTTTTAAGTTGTTTAAAACAGGAAATTTTTTTAAACACAATTCATAATAAGAGCTCCATAATTAAAGATAAATTAATAAAACTTCCTTTGAATTTTGCGAACATAATGTACAATCAAAAATTAATTGAAATTACATTTGTAAGAAACTTAACATTAATTTTTCTATTTACAGAAATTAGCATTACAGGCTACTTTAAAAGTAGTACCATAAATTGAAAAATTTGTTTTCTAAAGTTAAAATAATAAATAAAAATTACATGAAAATATTACATGCCCAACAATGAATGGAATCGAACATTAAATATTTGCCTAGGAGAATTAAATATTAATTCATACAAGAATCTGTCATAAGTTGATTTTAATCAAAATTTAGATTTAACCAAATTCTTAAAAAAATCATCTATAAGTGGTGCAACTCGTTCAGGGTTGTTCAAATGTACAAAATGATTTCCTTCAACCTTCACAACTTTAAACGTGCGACAGTTTTTTTCATACACTTCCAAGAAATCATCGAGCACGTCCGGAGTACGAGATTTTACAACAACTGATTTGTTCCCTACAATAATTAACAAGTTACAACATACTTTGCTCATAAAGGCTTTTAAATCATCATGACTGAACTTTTGCAAATCTTCGGTCATTTTTACCCTGATGTCTCTAGAAAACACAACACCTTTACCGCATTCAGATGGCTTGCAACCTCTCCTCAGGAGAACGCTCGCACCTTCTTCCGTTATTTGATTATACATTCCCGCAACCAGGCGTGATTCAGCCTCCTTCAAACTGTAAACCGGTGCCGGATCATTTGTTTTTTTCTCGATCTTCAACAGGTTTTCAATTCCTTCTCTCGTGACACTCGGCAACAGATGAGTTTCTCGAGAGGCAGGTTTAATAATATCCAGGAGAATCAAATTTTTTACTTTCTCTGGATAAACACTACTGTACAGAAGACCGACGGTACCTCCTAGACTATGACCAATAATACTAAATGTTTCCCACTTTAAATAATCGATGACTCGTTTAATATCAACTAAGATTTCCATGTAGTGATAAAATGCTCCCTTGGGCTTATGGGAAGACAAACCATGACCGGGTCCATCAACTGCAACAATATAAAGATTCGACGATAACAAAGGAATAAGTTTGTCAAATGTCCCTGCGTTGTCTTGCCAGCCATGAAGTGCTAAGACAGGTTCTGCACTTTCATCACCCCAAGCCTTAACTGCAATGAAACCATATGATATAGGTATTCTTATTTCTTTAGGATTTGACCACTGGCTTGCCATTTTTTTGTCAGTAAAATGAGAAAATTTTTTGAGATTGTACCTATTGTTGAAAGAGGAAAAAACTATTTTAGATATAAAATTTGCAATTAAAAAAAGATTATTATTATTTTTTTTTAATGGTGGACACTCGGGTCTATTTCCCACTGGACCCGGAAATGCCGGATTTTCTACTCACTTATCATTACCCAGTGGGCACCTGTCGCTAAGCCAAGGGGGTGGAATAGCGTTTCCCACTTCACACAACCACAAACCCGTTTATAGGGCGGGTTACATTTACATAAAAGAAAGGACATAGAACACAAAGAGAGAGAAAAGTTAGATCCATGCCTACGGTGGGATTTGAAGCTACAACCACTGGCCCCGTAACTCAGTATAGCAACCACTAGACCAGTGATCGGCTGGAACCCATGACGGGACTCATTAAAAAAAAAAAAGATAAAAGGATAAAGATTATCGGTAACGTTTATACGTTGTCGTTTTTCTTGTGAAAGAAAAAATAAAAATAATGCCTTTTATTTTTTGTCTGCAAACTTTGAATTAGCAAAATTAATAAATCCCTGACAATCATTTGAAATGTTCATTTCTAAGCATTCACACTCTTAGTGTTTAAATATGCTTATGATGCAATAAAGAAAGGCTTTTTCAGGTTGTCATCATCTGTCTCAAGCTATATGTATTTGGCATAACCTTCTAAACCACAAAACAGTCTAAGTTTGTTACTTAAAAACTTCATCCATAAAACCTCTGAAATTTAATGATTTGGCAAAATCAAAATAAGAAGTTTCTTTGAGGTATCTGAATTTTTTACAAAATGCCATTTAGATTCTTCTGCAACTAAAGGCTCTTCAATTCATTTAATCCATGGAAAAGCGTACTTGACAGGATAATAAGGTTAAGCCTTCTATAGAACTCTAGAAACTAGAACACTATTTAATTTCCCCTTTAAAAATAGAATTTTTACCTATAAAAGTAAATGTAGCATAAACTTGAGGGCAATAAATAACAAACAGTAATAATTATTTAAATGTTAGTTAGCCCTTTAATGTTAGATATTTTATATTTAAAACTTTAACTATGTTTTTAATGACATTTTAAAGCATAACATTATTTGAATGTGTACTCATTTAGATGAATAATATTTAAAAATATTTATATAAATTTATTTTATAACTATCGTTATCCTATTTTGTGTTTACAACTACCAATGTTCAACTCAGTAGCCTTTTAATTTAGAGCCCAATCTACAAGACGAGGCTACTTTTGAATCAAGTAATTTGAAAAATTTGCCCTCAAGGAGGATTTTTTGATGGAACTGACCCTCTTTTGCATAACATGAACAGAAAAACCACGAAAACATCTTACAGTTAGCCTGATGGCAAGGAGATTCTAACCAATTTATTATAAAGATATGTGCAAACTCATAAATTAAAATTTTTTAATTTTGATGAGTGATGTACCAAGTTGCCACAATTTTCAGAATACTACCATCACATATGAGCACCTCCTCAGTACTATAAACATTTTAATCTCCTTAGAATACATTTTAAACTTAATACGAGAAAGGTTCTTTTTGTTCTAGATCATTAAATAACAGTAGGTACAACAACAAATATTAGAGAGACATGAAACAGAGTACCATCTTTAAAAAACACAAAAGAAATCAATCTAGATTTTGAATTCATTTATTTGGGCTTATTATGTTGTTTCCGTGACACTTCAAATTGTTTACAAAAGATAGGATCATAAAATACTATACTAAAGTAATATAAGCATCAACATAGTTTCGCAAAATACATTTAAAGAGTTTGCCCTAATGTATAAAGGTTAAAAAATTTATTAAGCTTACCAAGAGAATACTTTCGGTATGTTTGAAAATAAGTATCAAAAGACAATGGGTTAAAGGCGATTATCTTCGGAGATATCTATTTCAGTTTAGAAGGAAAGGAAAAACCTTCCTTCTTTTAACAATGACACAGCAAATTACCTTTCAGTTATGCAAGAAGGAAAAATTAAAGATCTTTTGTTTGAACAAATACACTTGTTATAATATTCTATCTCACCTGATTTTATATAAAGGATTTACTTTTGATAAATATTTCAGTAATAGCATAATAATACGACGTTATCCTCATCCGGCTATCATAACAAACTATTGATGGATTGATATATTGACAACACTACCGACGGCTTATTTTTGTAACATAAAAACTCTGTAAATTTTGATAAATCAATATATCTCGAATAGATGACGAAACTAACACATAAAATTCTTAATTGTTGTTGTTGTAGTTCATTTACGTCGGTCCGGCGGTGGACTGATCGTTAAGACACGGTTCCCAGCAGATCACAGAAGTCAAGCATCACTGGTTGCTGTCAGTATGCTGGTGGGTGACCAATTGGATCAGTGTGCGTAGGGACCGAGGGTGTGCGGTATTGGTCCTCGTTAAACTGTTCTACCGTAAAGTGCTCGACTTCGCGTGCAGGTCATCGGGCTTCCGAAGCAGTGCTGCTCCAGTGCGACATAAATGAACAACAACAACAGTTCATTTACGTCGCTCTAGAGCTGCACAATGGACTATTGGTGACGGTCTGGGAAACATCCCTGAGGATGATCAGAAGACATGCCATCACAATTTTGATCCTCTGCAGAGGGGATGGCACCCCAGCTTCGGTAGCCCGACGACCTGCATGCCAAGTCGAGCACTTTACGGTAGAACAGTTTAACGAGGACCAATACCGCACACTGACCGCAGCCAATGATGCTTGACTTCGGTGATCTGTTGGGAACCGTGTCTTAAAAATCAGTCCACTGCGAAACGAATTCTTATTCAAAATGGTTTACATGCATATTTGCCAGTATTCTTGAAACGTTGCATACCCCTCTGTGGGCGATAACATCTCAAATGATTGCTGCAAAGAAGCCCTGTTATCTCCACTGCTCTTGTGAAAAACATCATAAAGCGTTGAACGAAGACGTTTCCGAATAATTCAAAAATTATATTTATCTGTTGTAATTACAGAATACACTGTCCATAACGGTGTTCTGAATTTACTGCTTTTAACGCATATTTTTAGAATTCTGAACAAACAGAAGCAATGCATGTAAGGGATTAATAGTTAATGTTAAAGGGAGAGAAAAAGTTTTTAAGCTCGTACTAATCATTATAAGGGAGAACAATAAAAAATTCCTCTTCCTCGTCGTGCACGCTAAAAAAACGTGTATTCCGTGTACTGCTCGAAACATGCACCATCTTGCAGTCGTGCACCCCAAGTCTCTACGTCTTTTTGCACGTCACTGTCTGAAATTGCCTGATCATTTTTACCCAATCGTAAACTATCATTATTTTATTCGAATGATTACAATAACAGTGATGGATGCTTATGCTTTTTGCCTAAAATTCGAACTTTTAAACACATGCATAACATTCATCCTTTTTATATTTTAAAGCAGTTAAATATTGGAATATAACCTATAAGGATCCTTGTAATGAAAAATAGTGATCATTTTCTATGAGGATGACATTACATTCTCCACCCCCTTGAAAAACCCACATATATTAGAGTACTACCAAAAAAAAAATATTCTTTTGCCTAATTTTTTTAAAACTTTTAATGAATTAAATGCAAGAATTTTAGGTTTATGAATCTCGGTAAAAAAAGTGTTTCTTCCTGAGAATGACATGTTCCTTTATCATCCTCCCCTGTTGTTGCTGTCGGCCATTAAGGCAGAGGGGATGTGATTGCTCTTGTTTTCCAATGGCACCATCTATGGCCAAAAAATCGACTTCTGCCACACCCGAACGTCACACTCGTTTTTAGGGCTGAACCATTCATACACCCATTCATTCGTCCACAGATCGTAATTTTGACCTGAATCAAAGAACGACCAATCTCCAATTCAGTACCCCCAGAAGTATTGATTTGTTATGTGCCACCATTGTGACCAGACAGATTTAACGTGCACCAATCTCCATTAAATGATGGGGAAGTCTTCGGCCGGCTGGATTCGAACTCCCGTTCTCATGAACGTGAGTCCAGCTCCCTGCCAACCAGGCTATCCCGACCATCATCCTCTCCTAAAACTCTAAATTCTGTGTTCTTTCTAAATAAAATTGTTCTGCAGATATTTATGTAAAATTTAGTGTAATTAAACGTTAAAACAAAATTTATATGAATCCCAGTAGTTCCTTAGAGAGACGTTCTCATCTCCCCTTTCTTAAGCCTTAAAATTTAAGTAGTACTTTACAAATAAAATATTTACGCATAATTTTATTTCCATTTTATAATTTAGAGGGTATACAGTATAGGTTTTTACAATATTTTTTTTTTTTTTTTAATTCTGTGAATTAATTGAACATTAGATTACCAATTATGTTGGATCCATTGATGAAACAAATTGTTCCTATTCACAATGGGTGTAATTTCCCTATTTCAAGGACTCTTCCGTTTTAACGATTTTGCTTTTTTCCTTTTTAATTTCGTTGAAATTAAGCGTGAATATATCTCGTATATGGCTCAAAATTAATCTATATATATATATA
>NC_092205.1:9092412-9103045 GCF_043381705.1 Parasteatoda tepidariorum
TATATATATATATATATCTTGATCAGTCCCACGTTACTAAGACCTATTAATATTTAAATATATTGTCCAGAAAGATATAAGAGCCCTCGTTCCAAGGTCAAATGTGTTCTTCTCCATCTATCCACCAGCATGTAATGTTTTCATCTTCGGGGCTCCGGCCCTTACTTTAAACAAAATTGTATTATTTCTACACGCTCCTGTATCTTTTTCGATAAGCACCGGCCACACTACGTATATATATGTATGTCACAGAATTCTTCCATTCTAAAATGCCTGGGAGGATACAATCTCATTTCAGCTATTTAATCAGAGTATTCCTCTCATTGTTTCCCGAAATTTTTAATAGTTATCCAATCTTGAATTGTGATGGCTCAGGGGACAGAGCGTTCGCCTTCCAATAAGGTGATCCGGATTCGAATCTCAGCGATGGCTGGTTAATTCGAATTCCGCACCAGCTCTCAGCGACCACAGTCCTGACGTAAAATATCCTCTGTGGTAGATGGATCATGAGTAATAGTCCCCTTGCCGCCAGGCTCACTGTCGGAGGATTTCGTAGTTTTCCTCTCCATGTAACTCAATTGCGTGTTAGTTCCATTAAAAAGTCCTTCACGAAGACAAATTTCTTCCAATATTTGAGCAAGGAGTTACCTTGCATTTTGGATTGGATTAAAAATTGCAAGGCTACGGAGTTGAACTTTATTAGTCGTAAACCCAAAAAACTGGGTCAGCTGTTCAACGACGGCTATAAAATAAAATAAAATTATCTAATCTTGACGCCACGTTCAATGGAAAAAGCTGGTGGAAGTTTCATACTTTTAATATTTCAATAAATTTGGGAAGCCAGAATGTAAAACCTTAAACTGTAAGAATTTTATCGTCAATTAAATTTTAGAACTTTTTCGACGAAAACAAACTCATGAACGCAAAACTGGAATGTCGAAAATAATAAATGAATAAGTTATAAATAAGTTTTTCATTTTTATTTCACTTAAAAATCAGGGTTTTTAAAACCTTTTTCATAATAAGCATAAAAAAGCAAAAATTGAAGTCACCAGCTCATGCTGCATACAACGATATGAAAAGTTTAAATTTAAAAGCCCGATTTGAAAAATTCTTCAAAAATTTGACGTTTATATTGGCTGTTTCAAATGGATATTTTGATTGAAACCTGGGCAGTTTTGCTTGCGAATTGCGTGTTATTTTTAGTTAACAGTTACCAATGTTACAAGTTAATTATGAGCTTCGAATAAATAATTAATTTACTTAAAAACTTAATACTTAATGGTCGTGAAACTCGTCTTTCGAAAATAATTCTTAGTCCAAATAGTTTCAATGTTCGTAAAGATTTTGATTGATTAAAATGAATTCTCCCCTTTTGAAAAATCCAATACCTAATAATAACACCCTTTCGCTTTTTAATTTTCATGTGGTCAGTATCATTGCTATTAAAACGCCTGATGCTATTTTTTTTTTTAAAAGCTATTATAACAAAAGAAGTACAATATACATATCGATTTCGAAACGCTCAATAATTTCCATTCTTATAATTTTAACGTTCACAACTATCAAAGTACCAAAACGCACTAGTTCATCTTCATTCGATACTTTAATTTCGATGCTTTATGTTAGAAGAACGAAAAAGAAGACACGCGAAATAAAGATAAACCGATAAATAAATGTTGTTGGATGAATTATTAACGATTCATTTAGGTATTCAACAATAAAGGTGAAATTTTCCTACATTACATAATTATTTCACCTAAATGAATTTAAAGTTGTTTGCTTCGCTTTATTCTATTGCATTGTAGAAAGACCTCTTTACCAATTGTATCGTTTTTCAAGATTATTTCGAATAAAAATTTAGCAGAATATTTATATCTTGGAAGTTTATTTCCGTTTGCAAATAGGCGTAAACTTTAAAAATTTAACGACATCTCAAAGGGTTTTTTATCTTAAAAAAACAGCAAATTGATAAATGATAATTTATTTGTAGAAGTAAGCGAAGGCAATAAAAATTGTTTGTGAAATAAATTGAAACAAAAATTCAATGCCACCGAATTCTTAAGTAAAAGTGTTTTTGGAACATAAAAATTTATATAGTAAAATTATACAATTGATGATGCATAATTAAAATTGACGATGCTTAATGGACAATGTATGTTGATGATGAAAACTGTAACTGATGCTGCACAGTTAAGGATGACCTACAGTCTAATAAAAGTATCAAGAGATTAAGCATAGTTTGAAGGTAAATTTCAAATTAGCGAAAATTCAGTTCAAGTTCAATAAGATAGCAAAGAAAAAGAGGCGATATTCTGCAATGGTTCTTAAAAAAATAAGAAAATGTTAAATAAATCTTCTCAAAGCTGTTTCTGGGGACAGAATTGGTTTTCTTTAATGCTCTTTTAAAGGTCGAGTATAAAATTTACTATGAATTCTTTAGAAATATAAAAAATTACGGAAATTTAAAATATTGATCCATTAAAATTGCTCTTTCCGCTTGCATCTTTGATTTTTCATTGCAGTTATAATTAATTCATATATGGTTTTTCTCCACAAACTTGAAAGAAACGTAGAAAAGTATGAAAATGTTGATCCTGTAAGTAGTATAGTATGCTTTGATTTTTCATTTTTAAATAAGAGAAATTGCTACGATTACTAAAGAAATGGAAAAATATATGGAGATATCAATAATTTACTACGAACTCTTAAGGAATGTGGAGAACAAAAATTAAAAATATCGATCACTTAAAATTTCTCTTTCCTTTTGCATATTTGATTTTCTATTGCATTTCTATTAACATCACATGGTTTTTCTGCCATAAACGTGAAAGAACTCTAGAACAGTATGAATATGTTGATCTTGTCTCTGAAAATAGCACATTATGTATTGGTTTTCCATTGAAATTTTTAAATAAGTGAAATTGCAACGGTTACCAAAGAATAGGAAAAAATGTGGAGACATCAATATCTTGCTACGGACTCACAAGAAATGGGGAGAAGAACGGAAATTCAAATTACTGACCCAATCAGAGTGCCATTTTCATTTGCATCTTTGATTTTCCATTACAGTTCTTATATAGGTCATATGGTATTTCACCATAAACTTTAAAGAAACCTCGAAAAGTGCAAAAATATTTATACTACCGCAACAAACAGCTTCGGTTTCAGTTGAAATTATTACGTAACTTAGAGGATTTCTAAAGAAATGTAAAAAACTGTGGATATATTGATACTATAGCTGTTGATATCTTTGATTTTTTTCAATGGAAGTTCGTTTATAATTTAAGTCAAACGAAATTTTGATACGAATTTTAAAAAAAATCTCGTCGTAATTTTTATGGACACAAATTTGGATTTTATTTGTGCTCAATAATTTAAGGGCAAGGATACCTTAGCATGAGCTGGAAGAAAAAGATGACAATATTAATATGATGAGTCCACCGTTGTGAAGTCGCTTTATTGAAGATATAATAGGAAAACAATTTTTCCTACGAATGTTGCAGAAATGTGGAAAAGTTTTAAAGTATTGATCTTGTCAGAGCCTTCACTGTGGACATCTCTAGTACTAAATGGTGTTCAAGTTGACATTTCTAATATGCGATTTTTATTATATATTTCTTACGCTCATATAACTTTGGTTAATGTATCTGGCATTTTTCTGACAACTGTCGGAATGGTGGAAATGACTACACATTTCGATAAGAAAATCGGTGCAGCATACGTATTCATCTATTCCCTGTCATTTTGTCTGTGGCACGTCTGCTGGTTTACACGGAGGAGTTTAGTAAGCTTGGTCTTAAAAATAAACAAATTCAAGAATTGCGAAAAGGTACTTCAAACCAAGAACAGCTTTCAGGCAGATCGAACGGAATGTAAAAAAAAGTTCGTCAACAAATGTAAATGTATGACTTTCTTATCATTTCTTCTTTTTATTTTACCTGTTTTGATGGCAACAATCAGTATATCTGTGTCTTACAACTACTTAGACTTCGCCTTCACGTATGGATACATAATTCCAGACAAAAAATTAGCGATTGGGGTAATATATGTTTGCATTATACTCTATTAT
Source organism: Parasteatoda tepidariorum (assembly GCF_043381705.1). Classification (NCBI taxonomy): domain Eukaryota; kingdom Metazoa; phylum Arthropoda; class Arachnida; order Araneae; family Theridiidae; genus Parasteatoda; species Parasteatoda tepidariorum. Next base: position 9,096,485 of record NC_092205.1, read on the forward strand.
GTGTTTTTTGTTTACCTGCCTTGTGCTATAACATTGCAATTATGTTTGCTGCTATATCATTGCAGTCAAATACTGGAAAGATATCGCAAGGAGTTGGCAACTTTAGCTTTTGCTCCTTCCTCAGCATTTGCATCGAACATTTTGAAGAAATATTTCGACATTGTGCAACTTATTATTCAATTAAAATCCGTTGTGTCTGTACCCTCTTTTGTACTGGTAGTTGTCAACTTTATGTGTCTCTATACTACTTTGGCGACATTTTTGGTGGATCATAAATTCTTGCCAAGTGAAATTGTCGAAAGTGCCAGTAATTTAATATTTCCTGTAGTTATGTTGCTATCTTTAACTATTTTTGCTGCACGCATTCCAGAACAACTGATTAAAATTAAGAATGATGTCGGTGAGTTGGCGGAGTTGTATGGTTTCAAGAACTCAATGGATTCAAACGTTTTGTTTCTGATTGACAGAATCGAAAAGAAAGAAATAATCCAAATATCTGCATGTGGAATGATTGACTTTCAAAGAAGTTTCCTACTTTCTGCTCTTGGAACATTATTTACATATGGATTACTTATTTTCAACATTAATAAGCCGATTGACAACACAAAAACATGATGCTATGATGCAGCAGTGGCTGTGAGTATTATTGTAGGCAAGCAATACTTAAGCAATAAAACATAACTGGAAAAATTGTATTAAAACATATTTTTAATCTGATATAATTTTAGAAATATGAAACATATAAGTATAAATAGAACCACCTCGATTCTCCATTGTTAACGTATACTTCAGATGATCAAAATCCTCAGATTATGAAGGTATAATATTGTTTTTTAATTTCTTTTTATCAATAAACTGTAAAAAATAGAGATAATTTTTTTTCCTAGAGCTGTTCCAGCTGACGTCATTTTGAAGGTACCTAACTTAGGCATACCTTCAACCCTTTGAGGACCGTAATTATCGCATGATTCGCCCTTCTCCGCCAACAATACCATATAGATGGTTGACTGAATGCAAACAATAACAAGCTTCTTGAAACAGGAAGAAATTTAGAAGACTTCCGGTGCATCCGTCCGCTTATGTTATGCTTACGAGGCTGTGAACAGGCTTAATATTCTAAGAAGTTTTATTAATGTGATTTATGTTTAAACTTACGTACAATTTTACCATTCATAAGAGCTTCGGATAATTTATAAATTCAAAACTGGTTGTGAGCATAAAACAAATTTAAGAAAATTAATCTCACAACAGAAATAAGTTGTTAGGTTTGCCATGCTTTGAGTTTAATCCCTTATTTGGCTATATTTGTGAAACATTTCACTGTTAGTTATTTTTTGGGTTGCATCTTGCAGGGCATGCCAAATTTATGTGTGGTTTGTTTTGTGGAAACTTAAATGAAAAGAAAAGGCCTTATATTGATTGTAAACATTACAAGTATAATAATACTTTATAGCACTCTTTTTTATGCTTAGGCTTAAAAAATTGGAAATAGTGACCCGGAAGTCTTACGACGAATTTTAACCTTCAGCGTCATCTATGCTTAGCTTTTCACGGTCAACCATCCATATAAAATGAGCCTTTATGGCTATAGGTGATCAAAATGGGCGATCAAAGCGGAACTCTCTACCTATGGCAACACTTCTCCTGCTTTCGCCTTAGCGTGTGGATAGTCATAAGAGAAGGAAGTACGTTAGTTTCCGTCCTGATTTTCAAATAGATTAAAAAATTTTAGATAAGGAAGCTTTATGGAACTTAAAACTACATTAAGCATAGCTCTTACAGAAAGCGTCGTAGAAATTATAGAAAATATGTTTGAGAATTAAATTTGAAAAATATTATGGAAGGCAGAAATGTCGTTATACAATCCCATACTGAGTGAGAAGGGGAAAGGATCACGACATTGAGCCGATCTTCTCTCCAGATGGCTTATTCGAGAGCTGCGATCTCAAATTGTGGTCGAACGTGATCTCAATACGGTACTCTCCTATGGATGGTGTTTTTCAATAAAAATGTAAACTACAAAGCTCTTGACCTGCTCTACTTCCGGTTAGGAAGTTTACACCTGCTTACTATAGCTTATTCTGCGAGGCGATATTTTGAAACAGATAATTTTGTTTCCAATTAAAGAAATAAATTATGTAATTTCTGTGCTCAAATCTGCTGTATATCATAAGATATTACTGATATAAAGTAATTCTGGTGAGCTTGAAGTGAAAATTTATTTTAGTAATTTATGCATATATTGTTAATAAAGATGATAAGGTTGCTAGATTTTGAAATAAGTCCTGATTCGGCTTTTTTTTACTCATTAGTGTTTGTTCTTGTCGCAAACCGAGCATCATACGTTAGTGTTAGCTAATTGTTCGAGGTGTGAGACTAAGTTCATTTTGAAAATTATAATTTTGGTTTAATTTCTCCTTTATTTGTTTCCAATATTTTAACTTTGATGCTCTACTAAACCATTATTATTTAATTTTGCATAAAAAGGGTATTTAACTCTCCGCAAAATATTCTGCTTGAGCCAAATATTTATTTTATCTATATAAATGCCAGACATTTGGCCACTGTGCCAAACGCCTTAATATTGCTTTCCAACGAAAAGTAGAATTATAAGTTATTGGATGTGACGTCAACTTAGCAAAGTCTATCCGAAGATACGATTTCTTAGTTATCGTACAAATGTTACTTTATAAATTTTATAGTACTTTCTAACTGGAAAAAAAATTGCATCTTTTAAAAGAATTGCCTCCGTTTTATTGCCTTTTTTTAGCTGAATTTCTTGGTATAATTGGATTTCCAAAGTACTTATTGTCCCACAGTGGGAAAATCATGAGACATGGTTCCCAGTAGATCACTGAAGTAAACTATCACTGACATAGGTCAATAAATTGATGGGGGAACACTTTGATCTGAGTACGAAGGAATCGAGGGTGTGCGGTATCAATCTTCATTAGTCTTACCTTAGAGTGCTCGACTTCAAAGCCCAGTTCATCGGACTACCAAAGTGGAGAAGCTATCCCCACTGCTGAAGATCAAAATTGCAATTGCATGTCTTTTGATCATCCTCAGGGATATTTTCCAGACCGTCACCAATAGCCCATTGTAAAACTCCAGTACGGCGTAAATAAAGTTTACATCTTATTTATCATAGGTAACACAATACGGAATTATGTACAATGTGAAGATTTTACGGACAATTTTCACAATATTTAAAGTAAATGATTTCAATATTTCAACTTAAACATGAGCAACTGTAAGTAATTAAATGACACGTTCTGTATAATTAAATTTTTAAATGTGAAAAGAAAGATTTTGCTGAACCATCCTCAACTTAGATCATCCCACGTATTCGTATATGTGGGCAGAAGCAATCTAATAGCCTTTATTTATTTAGTAAACTGCACTCGAAAGAAGAAAGCTGGAAGGCTTAGATTGGGCTATCTAAATGGATGAGAGATACATTTCTTATGAGGAACTGTGACGAGAGGTGGCAAGCTATTCGGTGGATAGTTCATCCTCGTGTTTAGATATAACGACGCGGCATTTCGCGATGAGCGTCGTTTCTGACGTTGATCCGCTTCGAGAGGAAGACAAAGGAGCGAATTGTTCAATCACGCCAATGAAGGATTTGGGAAGCATAGGGGAAGAAAGTGGGGAGACGCTCTAACAAATGGGGGTTGGGAGCAGTCACGTGCTCGAGGTGGGGATGACCGTGACAACGTGTCGAGCATTAGGTATCGCAGTGAAACCGATTAATGCATTGTCCCCTTTGCACGTCATAAGATGATAAAAACGCTCTGTTGCTCTCAGTAAAAGTTGAAAATTGTAGGTTGGACATCCATGACGCTCCAATGCAACCAAGGCGACCAGACCTCCTCACATCTTGAGGACAGGCTTCGAATTACATTGATTCTATGGATGGTGTTTTCTACACTAGGGAACGCAGCAAGCTCGGGACTGCCTAAATTTCCGGGTTACTGTTTCAGTTGTATGTTAAAGGCATTTGGCATTATTGTGTTTTGAGATTCTTGCAAACAATGTATTTGATTACTTATTACTCATGTTTACAATGCTAACAATACTTGTGTTTACAATACTAAAAGTGTTAACACTAACGTAAGATGGTGCACAGCTTGCAACACGAACAAACAGTAATAAACAAATGGAAAGAGGCCAAATCAAGACTGCCAAAAAAGCGAGTTATTCAAAATCTAGCAACCATGTCACCTTTTTTAATAATAAATAACAAAATAACTAAAACAAATTTTCACTCCAAACTCCCCAGAATTACATAATAACATTAATATCTTTGAAATACGGCAGATTTGAGCTCAGAAATTATCCAATTTATTTCTTTTATTGAAAACAAAATGATCCGTTTGAAAACATCGCCTATCAGAATAACATGTAGTAAGCAGCTGCAAACTTTTTAACCGGAACTAGAGTAGGTGCCGAGCTCGAGATTGTTATTGTTTACATCCCTATTGAAAACACCATCCATTCAAAAACTTTAAGGTCAGAAAATATCAACAAATTTTAACATGTGCTCTCAAATCTCCTTAAATTTATTCGAAAACGTAATCTTTTTTTTATATGCAATAAAACGTGTCAGGGGTGTTTCTCACTGAATGTCTCTGCTTCCCCCTTTTTATGGGCGTGGGGATGATCAATCACCATACTCTGAACCAAGTCTAGGTTTTATTACCTACTAGATTAACACTCTTTTTCGCCCCAGTATATGCCAAATGATGATCGCCAAAGGGGAAAGTTTATAGGAAGAAATGGCTCTTTCTTAAAACACAACCGGTATATTCGCTTGTAGTCGTCTGCTGTCGAAGTACCAGGAGAATATATATATGATTCTCGAGAACTCTCATATTCTGAGGAAGAAAAGATTACAAGCTAACGTTCTTGAGACGTTTGCTTTATTAATGCATTTGCTGATAATTTCAATGGTTAAAACAAAAAAAAGAAACTAAAACTAAATCTGAAAACTTTCTTTTAAAGTTTGTATCATGAGCCCCCTTTTACCTTTTTTATTGATTTATTTTTTTAATTAATTTATTCTATTATAGTTGGTTTTGTTTGTTTATTACTTAAAAAAACAAGATTTTATTTCTAAAATGACATTAAAAAAGGTTATATCTTAAAAACAAGATATTACGCTGATCAAGGGTCCTCTCCACCCGATTTGATTGATTTTTGTTTCTTGACATGAAAATTTATTATTTTATTTTAAGTTAAAACCATTCACTTCCTAACTTTTTTGCAGACGTCTTTGTTTCTGAAGAACTATAATTATTCTCCTGTTTCATTTTGTGCCCGTAATGAGCTTCCTAACCCGAATTAGCACACTTGAAATAAAGTTTTCTGTATTTTTTATTCGATTTTTTTTATAAGATTCTAAATAGAAACATTATTTAATGTGCGTAAACATCTTGGCTTAGCTATTAAAAAAAAAGCATCAAAAATGGATTTGTTTGAAATTATAACAATTTTAAGCAATATTAATTAAAAGCAATATCATTTGAATAATACTACTTTTAAGCGTATTCATGTCGCAGGTATTATTATTTGATTATTGATTATTGTTAGAAATATAAAATATTACATAATTACAAAATAAAATAATTAAAAAACTTTTATCAGACTCTAATACTTTCACTTCAGATAACTCAAAAGGGAAATTGATTTAACTATGTTAAAATGGTTAAGGAAGTGAAGAAGGAATTATGGAAAACTGATTTATAGTTGTTTTGTTGCAATTTAAAGTTTTCTACACATGAAAATCTTGCTCTAAGTTTAATAGAAAGAACAATTTGTCTATTTAGAAATAAATATTATTCCTTATTAAAAATTAAAGAAAGCTGATATTTAATAAAAATAATTAATTTCTGCTAGTTTCTGACTGTAAACAATCTGAACAATCAATAAAATAAAATTCTCACAATATAATAAATTACCCAAAAGAACTCAAAACGAATAGTCATGACCAATTATTGCTACTAGGTAAATAAAAAGTAGGTAAAGAATCAATAAATCACTACTGAGAAACACTACGAAATCATGCTCTAAACTGGAAAACATATATCAACATTAGGACTGGGCGATATTAGAGATTATATATCGTGATGCATCGTCAGTTTTGCATCGCGATATAGCGATGTATCGCGATATATAGTATTTTTGAATTTCATTTACCTGTAAGGAACAGAAAGTCAGATTTCTATCAAAACTTCATACTCAGATTGATTTAAATCAATTTATAAATTTGAAGATATGTATGTTTTGCTTAAGATATTAAATAAATTGACTACAATGTACAAATCTTACTTAAAATATTTATTGAAATGTTTGTTTAGAAATTCATAATACGCTTAAAACAAAGAGTTAAAAACTTTTTTTAAAGCGTTTTTTACAAATTAATATTTTCTTGTATTATTATGCATAAATAATTACCTAATTATTAAGTTCGATCGTAATGTTCAATTTCTAAATGAAACGTTAAAAATTATTTGTATGTTTAAAACAAAGTGCTAAATAAATTTTAGAAAAAAAAAA
>NC_092205.1:9103712-9164155 GCF_043381705.1 Parasteatoda tepidariorum
ATTGCCGATAATTTTCACATTTAAAAATAAAAAGAAGTTTTTTTTAAAAAAAACTTATCTAATTAATGAAGAAACTCTTCTTTATATATTCTTTTCAATAATAGATTGCCTTCAGAACAAGGTAACATCGGCGATCACGAAGTTCGTCCCACTGAAAATAATCTACAAGAAAAGTGGCGACAAAGAAAAAAAAGCTAAGAGGTGCGAAAAGGAACATGCGATATAACGATATGCGTTCTCAAAACTCTGATTCTGATTCTACAGCTCACCAATCAAGGAGGCCATTTCAACATAACGAAACGAACATCGTCTTCCACAGCGCGAGTCGACGTCGGAACGTGAGAGAAGAGTCTTATATCGCTATATCGTTATCTTATATCCTTGCTTGTCTTATATCGCTATATCGTTTTGCGCTCGTTGTCTTTACTCGACGGCTTAAATCAGATTTCTGATGCATCGCATTGAATGAAAGTCGCTGTATCGTCTTGCCGATATATGCGTTAAATCGATATGTCTCGATACATCGATTTATAGCCCAGTCATAATCGACACAATTAAAGAGCTTAATGGAAGAACAAGTGACATTTTTAGGAGAAAATAATGAATGAGAAAATATAACAGAAAGTGGTTGCGTCAATATGAATAGTGGTTGCTTAAAGGATTCAGTTTTAATCATCAATCAATTTTTTTAAACTTTAATTTTAATTTTCGCATCACTCAACCACATAAGTTTTTAGTATGCTTACAAGATTTTTATTTCAAATATGGCACATGTAAATAAAATAAAGCAAAGAATTTTATCCCGGCTTCTAATAAAAATTGGTAATGAAATAGTTCGGATGCAACATTTTTTTTTTTTTTTTTTGTTATAAGAATATAACTTACCTTGTTTTTCCACTAAGTTTTTCAATTAATATAGCTTTTGTTTATTAATACATCCTTATTGGTGGCTTTACGTTATGAAATAAAAACTCGTTTTGTGTAATTCTTTTCATAAGAATAAAAAGAAAATGCATTCAGCATTGCTTGGTGTGATGCTGTTCTTCATGGCTAACTCATAGTCTTTAAAATTTACCTCTGTCAAGTAATTATCTTCGATATATGTCCCTTTCGAGGGGAAGTAAATCACTTATTTCCAAGGTATCGGTAGTAAAGCTCATTAGCATTGGTGTTTTAATGCTCAACAATTATATAAGTATAATATTTTATACATATGTTAGCATATTTAGTACTAATTACTTAACCCTTCATAAAATAAGCTTTGGAAAAACGAATATTATAATTCAATGCAATTTTTTTTTTCATTTGAAATGGTTTCGAGACATTTTAAAATACGCATAAAGTTAAAGTACGCACAAGAGTCCAACCATATTTACGAGATAGCGGCTACCTCCTTTTTTAGGGGATCAAAAATCAAAATCCGTCAAAGAAAATGTATGTTTATTTAGAGAAAAAATGTTTTTGTGCTTCTTTTAGAAACTTAAAATATCGTCTGCCCTTATTAATTAGCAAATTTGAGCTCACCCTTCAACCGAGCCATTTAGGTTGAGTCTTAGAATATTACGATCCGACTATTCGATCAAAAGTAATTCCGGGTGGTCCATTTTATTATGCACTGCACATATGCATATTTATTTTTTACATGTATTTAAATATAAATGTATTCATAAAACTTAAAATAGACGAGCAGTTTTTTAAAAATAATTACCGTGATCTGCACTGGCTATGCTCATGACTAACACAGCGGAATCTTTTAGATTTTTAAAGGACCGTTTGCACTGAATGTGATTTTTTACGGATGCGACTGAAATCCTCAACACTCACTAATCACGTTGCCGCTCGCGTGTAAAAGTGCATCCAGTGAGGATGGCGTTGTAAAGAATAGTAAGGATACTTTTAAGAATTTTAATTAAAGATAGATAAAATTCGTAAATTAATTTTCCTGCTGGATGTGAATAATTGGGTATAATATAGCCTATGTCACAGGTTGTGTTGTTCCTACTAAATTTAACCCATGAACGGCATTTTCTGCGAGCCTAACTTCAAGCCACAAATAAACAAACGAAGTGTTCGATCGTTTAAATAGCTGCTCGCCAGATTTTATTGCATTATGAAGAAAAGTTATTGAAACTAAATACAACTAAATAAACAACAACAACTAAAACAAATAACAACAACTACTAATAACAATAACTAAATAAACAACAACTAAATTCCATTCGTTTAGCATTGCGTCATATGTTGTTCCTACTAAATCGAAGTAGTTGTGTTATTTTCATATTATACCCAATTAAACATTTAGTTTTGAAATCGTTATAATTAAAAATGCACATTAATGACACATTTTTTAAAACAAAATATAAGCTATGCAATCGTAAATTTGTTAAATTTTCCGATGATAATTAAAAATAAAAATCTTTTTCATGAAAATAATTATTCGTAGCATTTATTAAGAATTCGATTGTATAGCGCATCTATCAATTTCCGATCTTTATTAATGCCTTTGCACGAATAATTATTTAAATTATTATAATATATATATCGAAATCTTCCAATTTATTTCTTAATGTCCGCGTAAGACTATCTACCTTGCTAATGAATTGCCCACAATCAAATGCTCTTCATTTTGTTTTGTTTTAACAAGGAATAAAGATAAAATAACTCATAATTTATGTAAATATTTAAACATTTCTGCCTTTATGAACGTTTTTTTTAAAATTTTTTTTTTAAGAAAACAATCATATTTTGCGTTACACGTAAAGGGAAACCACGAAAATATCATTCAGATTTCTTGACGCTTAAAGAGTTCCAGCGAAATGCTCAGTAATCGTTATGAATTTTTTTTATATTATAAATCATTTTTTAGCGTCTTTGACAGACAGCCAATTATTTCGGTGAACATAGCGAGATGCTCTTCATATTTTTTGTAATTTTAAACTCATCCCAAAAATCAAAGTAAAGCGCAATTTAAATATCGGCGTAAAACAATGTTTATAAAAGTTATAAAAATAATTTATTTTAACCAATAAAGTTGAAATTAAAATAATCAAATTTTGCGTTGCACGCAAAGGAAAACCCCGAAAATGTTTTTCAGATTGCTTGGCGGTAATAGAATTTCAACTAAATGTTCATCCTTATCTCAATGAAACTATTTTTTATAAGCAACATTTTTTATTATTGATCAGGCCTAGCCGTTGGGGCTCAGAAGATCAGGAGTCTCCTTGAGGTCAGGCTAACCATGGGAGATTTTCGTGGTTTTCCTCTCCATGTAACGCAAATGATCCAGGAATATACTTGATCCAGGACTCTCCTTGTCTTCTGGATTGGATTTAAAATTGAATTTACGGAGTTGAACATCGTAGGAGTAAACACAAAATTAGGTCGGCTGTTCGACGACGGTTATAAAATTATGAAACAGATAATGTATCAACTTGCTGAATATAAACGAAAAGCTCTTCTTTTTAACTCAACCAGTAAAACAAAATAAGCCACAATTTAAGTATCGAAATACAATTATATACTTATGAAAGCTATAAAAATAACTTATTTTAAATAAAATTAAATTATCAAATTTTGCGTTACATGCTAAAGAAAATTACAAAAATGTTTTTCAGATTGCTTTTGTCGGTATTAGGTGATCCAGCCAAATATTCATAATCTAAAAGAAGTTGTTTTCAAATAATAAATTTTTTTTTCTCATCCTAGATAGATGGTTTATCATCTTTGTGAATATAAGGAAACGTCCTTATTATTTTTAATTCAACCCAGAAATCAAAATTACTCATAAGTTACTTGGAGTGCAATCGAAATCATTAAAATTATAAGAATAACTCATTTCAATTAACACTAAATAAAAATAATCAAATTTTGCGTTACATGCAAGGAAAAACCACAAATAAGTCTTTCAGATTGCTGAACGGTAATAGGATTCTAGCTAAATATTCATTACCGCAATGAAATTATTTATTTAAACATTAATTATCTTTTAGCATCCTTGACAGACAATCTGTCATTTTAGTGAATGTTGTGAGACACTTTTTGAAGTTATACTTCTTATGCGACTTCCAACAAGGTTGCGTTAAACGTTTAACGCTACATTTTTATTGGCCGGGAAATCACGTGGTAGGATCCAGTTTTCCCTCATTCATTTCCATATTGTTTTGGTTCTCACTAGCATAAAAATAATAAAAGTCATAAAAGTATTGTTTTTCTATAAATATTTTTTTAGTTTGTTTTGATACACATATAATTTAATAGGGTAGTATTTTTTATTTTCAAATTTAGTGGATAACAATTGTAAAAAATGAGTGAAAACAATCCCACGGACAATGCGACGGATTTAAGGTTATGTCAAGGTACGTCTCTTGTGAATATCAATTGATTGTTAGGTTTTCTCTTCTGAAATTACATTATGACGCATTCACATACATTATTAATACAAATACATTTTCCAGGGCGAGACGATGAGGCAACCACAAGCACTTCCACTGGTTCAAGAGGTCCACGAGGGAAAAATGCACAATATTACCGTGATTACAGAGCACGGAAGCGAGCGGAGCAGGAAAAAGAGTCGTTGAATAGAACTAGTGATCCTTCTACGACTGCTGATTCTTCTACAATTAACGTCGCAGGTTGCGAAGTTTAACTTCTTCCGCGCGGAGGGACTCCACTCACTATTTTTTTTAAAATATTTTTAACTTTTAACACGACCCAAAAATCAAAGTAACTTGCAATTTAAGTATCAGAGTAATATCATATTTATAAAAGCTATTGTAGTAACCTATATATTAACCTATTTATAATAGGATTTCTTCTCAATGTTTATTATAGCAATGAAATTATTTTTTAATAATCAATATTTTTTTTTATCATCCTTGATATATAGCCTATCATCTTAGTAAATGTTGTGAAATGCTCTTCTTATTTTTTGTACTTGTTTTACTTTTTTGTACACAACGCAGATATCAAAATAACTTGTAATTGAAATAGAGGAGTAAAATCACATTTTGAAAGACTTTTTGAATGAAAATAATTAGAATTTCCATAACGCACAAATGAAAACCAGGAAAACGCTTTTTACAAACTAATTGAACGCTAAGAAATAATAATGAGACTATGTCTCAGCAATTATTATCATTTTCCAATTTCTTGTGCTTTACATGAAATTTAATGTTTTGGGCAGCTCAGATTGCTCTCTAAAATGTTCTTTATTTTATTTATTTTATTTAATTTATTTATTTTTTGTAAGTACATAAATTGTGTTTTTTTTTTATTTCAAGAATTTGAATTTCAGAATGATATAAAGAATTAACTTTTAAGAACATACTTGCTTTTTTTTTTTAAATTTTAAAGTTTACAAATTATAAATCTCTCAAAAATTCGGGAAAAAAAATGTGTTATAAAATTTACGAATTTCCGATTTTTCTGCAAAGAGACAGATTGTTATGAATTAATATTAATCATTACAACTTATAAAATTACAATACAATAACGGAACAAATTACAATAAAGAAACACCACAACTCACTAGAGGTTGTGGATGTAGTGTAAAACTAATTATTAGACCAGTGCTGTCAATACTAGTCACAACTGATGTAGTATTTCGATTTTTGGTTTCGATTTGTCGAGCATGCGCTGCAAATTCGTGTGTAAGAGGGAAGGTGTAGTTTACAAACATATCACTGGCGAGATTTTTGACTTCATATTGCTATGCCAAAAATCAATCTTACGTTAACCCCTGTACTTGTTTTCGATGTCAGTTTACCTACACCAGGAGTTCCTTTCATTCTGTTGGGGTGGGGGTAAAGACCACAGGTGGTATGTTCGGTGAAACACCCCCAGAACAGCAATAAAATATATATATAAAAAAAATTGCATGTTTTTTAAACAAGATGGATGGTTAAAAGCTAAGTGCCGCGTAAAGTTAAGTGCAGATGGGTGAAATTCATCTTAAGACATCGTAACACGGGTTACTACTTCCGACTGATTTTTACTATTCTAAACGCACTATCCAATATCATTATACTTGTACTGTTTTCAATATAACGCTGTCGTTCTGTCTAACTTTCAACGAAACTTCGCAAGTTGCTGTGATGTTACCCAAAAAATGATAAACGGTGCTATTTTACGCAAATATAGCAAAATAAGGGATAACACTCAAAACGAGGTTGTTTTAGGCTCGCGACTTATTAGAATTTATAAATCACAGCAAACTCGTATGAATGGTATAATTACGCGTAAATTTAAACACAAATCACAATAATAAAATTTTCTAAACTATTAAACGTGTTCTCACATCACCGTGTAAGCATAACATAAGCGGAGAGATATACCGGAAGTTTTCTAAATTGCAAGCCTCGTTGGTAGGGCACTGGGCCCATATCCAAGTGGTCGTGGGTTCGATCCCTGCCGGCCGGAGACTCCCCGTTTAGTAAATGGTGACGGATGCACGTTAAATCTGACGAGTCTCAAAGTCCTCCATGTTCCCATAACAAATCAATACCTCTGGGGTTACTGATTTGGAGATGGATCTTTCTTTGATTCAGGTCAAAATTACGATCTGTGGAAGAATGAATGGATGTATGAATGTGTCCACTCTATAAACGGGTGTGACGTATGGGTGTCGAATTCAGAAGTCTAATTCTTGACCATAGATGGCGCCACTGGAAAACAAGAACAATCGTACACCCTCTGCCTTAATTGCGTACGTCAACAACAACAACCATCCATCGTTTTGTCTAACAGACAATGCAAACGAAAAAAAAAAAAAACAAAAAAAAATTCTAAAAGTGACAGATGAAAACGCCATACTCGTTTTTATATAATTTCATCAAAAAATAAACCAATTTTAATAATCATGTACTCATTTATTTTACACGTGTTCAAATTCTGAATATCATTACATGATATATCATAACTGCTCAGTGTCCCGCAGTGGACTGATTGTTAAAACACGGTTCCCAGCAGATCACCGAAGTCAAGCATCACTGTCTGCGGTCAGTCTGCGGGTGGGTGACCACTTTGATCAGTCTGCGTAGGGACCGAGGGTATGCGGTATGGGTCCTCGTTAAACTGTTCTACCGTAAAATGCTCGACTTCGCGTGCAGGTCATCGGGCTACCGAAGCGGGGGTTGCCATCCCCTCTGCAGAGGACCAAAATTGTGATGGCATGTCTTCGGATCATCCTCAGGGATGTTTCCCAGACCGTCGCCAATAGCCCATTGTGCAGCTCTAGCGTGACGTAAATGAACTACAACAACAACTACAACAACTGCTCAGAAATGAAATCAACTAACCTCTTAGAATATTAAGGCTGTTCACACGTTGCCTCGTAAGCATAACATAATCGGAAGGATACACCGGAAGTTTTCGAAATTTATTCCGGTGTTAGGAAGCTTGTTACTGTTTACCATCTATTAAAAGATGCAGAATAATATTAAAATTTTTAAACGCAAAAATTTAATAATAAACAAGAAGTAAATAAAATAAAAAAAGTAATAAAAGCCTTTCTTTTTATTACTGATAAAAATCGAATGGTGTAAAAGTAAATATTTCTTTTTCTAAACCCATTTTTTATACCTGAAATTTAAAAAAAAAAGCAAATTAAGTATTAAGTTATTTTTTTAAAATTCAAATGAAGGAAAAAAAAATTTTTTTGGTAAACATTTCCTCTTATTTTTATTCTTTATTATTTCAAATAACTTAAAGGATGCAAAACATTCTTTTGGTCACAAGCATTCCAACGAAATTGTTTGAAACAATTCTTGGTGCCATAATTGTTCCATGTCCTGCGCTGTTTCAGTCTGTCTAAATAAAAGTTTTTTTTTTTAAAAAAAAAGGGTAAAATTTGAACAAAAATAAAATCTACAGCCTAGACCGATATTGCTCTACAATAAAGAATTTCTCCTTTATCATTTGAAATCTTGACTGATACCATTCCACAGTAAGGAATTTCTTCTTTATCGTCAACCTAAATGCCCACAGACTTCTTTAATTAAAATAGTCTGTAGGCATTTAGGCCTAAAACAGACCTTTCAATCTTTCTTCGTGTGATATTAAATCCTGAATGGAATCTCTCCAATAAGATATCTTATTTCAATCCTATTTCAGAACATATTTCCATTGCGACCTCTATTGTTTGGTCCTTCCATTCTTTTTTTTCTTCACATTTTGAATACGAGGTGTTCTGTAATCGCCACTCTTAATTTAAAGTTTTAAATTCGTTGTAAGAATATGCCCGATAGAAACCATGAGACTGAAACACGTTCACCAGTCAAGTTCAACTACTTTTTAGCTTGAGACTCAAATAAATTGTTATTTTTATTATTATTTCTAATATCTTAAGGATAAATATTAATTTTCAACCTCTAAAATTTGTCTTCGCGTTTGTACGAAGACTAAATTTATACATAGTAATTGCAGTAATCACGGAGCAACAAGTGTAAATAATATTACTAGACTTTCAACATTAAAAACGGAACAATTAGATAGTTAAACACTCAAAACATTGATTGAGTAGTTCACGAAAAATATCGACTTGGTGAGCTGAAAAAAAAAAGAAATATAATTCCTAAAATAACTGCTATTTATAAAGTGTCCTTTCTATAGAAATAAGATAGGACTCCTCTCCTGATATGTATTAATATTTAATTTTATTTAAACAGAGGCCTCTTTTTCTTAGCTTCTCCGAGATGAATTTATTTTCGAAACTAAACATTTTCTTTTGATTGTAGTGACGAATTCATTCAGTGTTTAGAAAAAAGCGTTGTAATTTAGATATTGCCAAAATAAATAATTATTTTAGTTTCTCAGGGATAACAAACGGCAATATCATAATAATACCCGTCTATAGGCAACTGTTAATTAAACTTTTTAAATTTTGAACAAAAAAATCCCCTCCCCCCAAAAAAAATGTAGATAGCATATTAGACTTTTAAAACACACTACATGTTTTCGCCTTTTGGGGATATTACTTTCAATCACTATTTTTAATTTAATAGCATGGTGTACATTGATTAAAATTAATTGAATATCATATTTTCTATTAAAACATTACTGGATTTTTAAAACAACAATCTTTGATTCAAAAATAAAAATATATCCCTCAGTTTGCGTCTTAAATTTTTGGTAAAATAAATAAAATAAACTATAAAAACTTTTTTGCGATTAACTTTTGCTCTAACATTCACTATGTAATTAGGTAGTGATTGCCACTTAAGTGCCAATCATAATAATAGTTTTTAAAAGGGTGATCTCAAATATGCTTATTTATTATAACAGATGACATTTTAATTTGAAATTAGTTTCCAAAATTAACTTTCTCTGACTAGACATAAATTTTTTGTTTTTCATAGATTTCAGTTTTTGACCATCAAAATGTGGTGGAGTAGCCGCATTCTGGAAAATATGGTCATGACAGCTTAGTTAGGAAAGCGGTCGAAAGTTTGTCTCTCATTGAGAAGTTATAGGGTGAATCTAAAAATTATTACACAGAGTACTACGAAATTCGTTTATCTAAAGATAATTCCATGTAAAATAAAATTAATATTTGGTAATTATTTTCAGCCCCCCCCACCTCTGTCAACGCAGTCATGAATTTAAAATAGTTGGTTTCTCGAGGTCTATCTTTCCATTTTACAAGAAAGCAACTAATGTGTCATTCGGTACCATAGATAATTTACAAGACCTGTTTCACAGTGTCACAAAATGTTCACAAGGGGGCGCATTACGACCTTACATTTTAAACTCCTCGTAGGAGTATCAAGCTATAAGCAAAAACTCGGAATTTTTTTCTATCTTTAACTGATTTATTAACCCAACCAGCTTCAGCGAAGGAATTTCGGTTTCATTTTCTTTGTTCCTTCTATATCGATTTCTATTTAGTTCACTTTTTGCATATTCATAGGATTTCATTATGCCTGGCTTTAAGGTAGGAGAATTAATATTAACTTGTACACCATATTCTTATGTTTTAAATAATAAGTTTAAAAATCAATATTGTGACTTTTGTTTTAAAGAGAACAATCGACTGAAAAAATGCTCTCGATGTTCATTTACTTATTACTGTGATAAAAATTGCCAAGTAAAGGCTTGGCAAATGCATCAAATTGAATGCAAATATCTTAAAAACTGTGTTGGGGAGAAACCAGATGAAACAACGCGTGCTTTTGCTCTTTTAATACTTCAAGTTAAAAAGCATGGCGTTGATAAACCAATCATAAATGTAGGTGTTCGAAAAGTATCATTTGCAACACTAATGTCTCACGCGGAGGATATTAAGCGGGATCTGAAAGTAAAAAAGAAGATCGAGCATTTTTCTGTGCTTCTTCGGAAGTATATTGGATCTGAGAATACGCCTTCTTTTGATGAATTAACTGAAATCATTGGAAAAACGATAATAAACTCATTCACTATTCTTGATGTGTCGTCAACAGAGGGCATTGGGAAAGGTCTTTATTTAGAAGCTTCGGTTTTTGACCATTCCTGTGATCCTGATGCTCTTGTTGTTTTTGAGGGTACAACTTTAAGTGTCAGAATGAGAAGAAATATATCTCATCGAAACATTTGTGACGTTCGTATTTCATACTTGGATGTTTTCCTACAGTTAACTGATCAGAGACGAATGCTTCTGCAGGAAAAATATTATTTTCATTGTGAATGTGAACATTGCACTTCACTTAAATTCGATGATTTAATGACAAAACTCTTAGCTGACACTGATGAAGCTAAACAAAAAGCACTTGCCTGTCAAAAAGAGTTTAAAGAGAAAGAACAACGGTTTGAAAGTTTGTCGTCGATAAACCCGCAACTTGTTTTGGAAGAATGCAAAAAGTTACTAAAAGCACAGTCTGAAGTCCTTGCTGATTCACACATCTGTAAAATTAAAACCCTGCAAATTGCTTGGGATACTTTCCTTCAGCTGAATGCACCTGAAGAATCGATTAAAATGGCTTCTTGCTTAGAAAAATACTTAAAACTGTATTATGGAAATGTTAATATTGTGTTGGGATCTTTCTATCTTTATTATGGTATACATTTGCATTCATTAGGTCATAAGAAAGAAGGTGCTTCCAAAATGTCTGAGTCTGACAATATATTTAAAATTATTTTTGGAACACAACATCCATTCTACAAATCAGTAGAATTTTATAAACAAACTTTGAAACTATAATACTACTTTTTCCCCCCTCATATGTCATTAATTCTGTATTTTAGTGTACATTAAAATATTTCTTCATTTGATGGTGGCAGATTAACATCTAAATTGCATAGTATTTGATATAACTGTTAATAAATCACTATAACTAAAAAATACTCTTATGTGTAGTTTTTCGTATCGGAAGATTTCTGATCGAACTAGGTTATAGGTGTCGTATAGCAAAATTCACTACCTATGGCAATATTTTACATGCTTTCACCATTAGCATGTGAAGAGTCATAGAAGAAGGAAGTGTAAGTTAGTAGTTACTCTCTTGATTTTTAAATAGATTGAAAACTTTTGGAAACTATTTTGTACTGAAAACTATATTTAACATAGTTCTAGTCTAAAAATATCATAGTACATTCCTATACAACTGAAATGAAGAAGAGAGGGAAGGGTCAAGCCATGGAACTAGTCTTCTCCCCAGATGGCACATTCCAGTGTTGCGATTAGAATTATTGCCATATCTTGGCAACTTCAAGGTAGTGAGCTGCGAGAAACTAAAAAAATCGTAGAAGGGGACCAACTCAAAAGGTATAACTAGTAGAGACAACTGCTGGATCTGAATGGTATTTACAGTCTTGGGAGAAACCAGTTTTTACTGTTTATAAAAAATGTTTTTCCCTAGAGTTTAAACTGTTACGTAAAAATAAACATTTTTCCCATCCTCAGAAAAATTTTAGTTTTTTTTCTATTTTTGTGAGCATTTTAAAGCAGTGCTGAAACAATACTTTGGAACATTAGAAAACTAGTCTTGTAAATATTGCAGTACAATATCTGATAACTTAAAGAACGAACATTCTAAAATTTTTTATGAGGATCGAAGTTGTCCCGATATTCTGAATAAAACATGTTCTGATTTATATTTTTTTTTCTGTTATAGATCACTATTATGATTCCTCTATAATACAATGATAGCTAATTACAACAAGTACAGCAAATTATGCGATTCCTTTCAAAATAATATTAAATGTATGTTTATAACAAGTTAAAAATTTCTAGACATCCAAGTGAACAATATTACTTGAAATAATAGTATATAAAAGACATTTTTTTTAATATCAATATAAAAACAGTGAAAAATATTTCGTTTTTTTTTCCTTTTTAATCTTAAATCAAGATATTTGTAAAGCAAACATATCACAATCACTGGTTGTCTTAATCCCGAAGAAGGGGATATTTCCATATCGTGATCTGCCATGCTAACTACAATCGCCATGCAGGGCTGATTGTGCTCCGGAAAAAATCCGGATTTCCGTTAACAGTGATCCGGAAGTTTCCGGAGATCGAAGGTCCAGACGTTTAAAAAAATCGTTGATCACAGAAGTTTCCAGAAATCAAATTTACATAGGAGGAACTTAAAAACACTATTTTATTTGTTTGTGAGGAAGAGCCGGAGAATACTTTATAAGCTTATATTCACGATTAATATTCATTTTTTATCAGTAAATAGTTGTTATAATCATAAACTCAAGAAGGAAAGACATATTTGTAAATTTTAATTACTTCTCCAGGTTACCATAGGTAAATGGTATAGGTATGTGTAAAATTTTAAATATATTTTAAGTAAACTAAGAAATATTGAGAAAGAGGAAAAAAAAACCTTGTTTAAATTTTTTTCTTATTTTCAATTCAAACTGTCTTTTTTGTTGCTTTTTTTAACTCAAGAAATTTTCCGGAATTTTGACTTGGGCTCATAATCACCCCTGGTCATGGCATCAAACTGATTTTAAACTGGGAAATTAATAAATACATGTAGAGTTTCGGCCGGGGGTGGCTATGAGTTATACCTTTCATGTCCGTCCCTTTCTGTGATATTTTAAAAAGTTTTTTTGCCAGCCTCTGCCGGGAAGATGCCAAGCCTTTGTGATTAATCTGCCATAAATCACAATATACGAAATCTTCCCCCTAAAAAACTGCTGTTTTTGGACACTCTTCAAAAGTATGCATCTTTTTTTGATCACAATCCATCATGTTGACTATTTTCCATTTTAATAGCATACTATTATGATCAACATTCAGTGTTATTGAAGTAAAAAACAATTGCACTTTAATTTTTTCTTTACGTCTTGCAAAAACCTGTTATGTCTTGTTGCAATTTGTTGATAGTTATTAAATTGTTGGAGTTTTAAGGAAGAATACTAAGGAAAGTAAAATTTTTGTATTAAATATGTGCATTCTTCTGAGGAATAAAAAAGGGCACTTGTGAGTTTTAAAAAGCTACTCACCATCGTTAAATTTTATCAAAATGTGTAATATTATATAATTGAACTAGATCCTTAATTTGTAAATTACCCTTTTGTATAATTTACGTGTATATTTCACAAAGTAATTTTCATTCAGTGTAAAAATAACAGAAAATGTGAAAGGAAATTTATAAATGTGTATACTCCGTGAATAAATTTTCTTCAAACCAAAGTAAACTTTAAAAAAAAAAAGAAAAAAGGATAATTGATAAACTCGAAAGCTTTTTTTATATTTTAAACTGAAAATTATGAAAAAATTAGCATTTAAAATTGCATTTTTAAATAAGAGGTATTTTTTTAAAAAAATTAATGGTAAAATTTAATCATCCCAAATAAAAGATGTGAATATCTCGGAAGCCGATTATCATGCAAATTTTAACTTTATAGCGAGACGAAAAAAGAAAAATCTTATTAAAATTAAGGAATGAAATTGAAAGTTAAATAATTATCAGTAACTAATTAAAACAGATGGTTAAGAAAACAATCTTTTCCCGAAAAAATAAAATGGCAGTGTTTTTACAAAAAAGGACTCGTTTACAAGATCAAACTGCAGGTAGACAGGGAGAACGCTGTATTTGCTTAGTACAAATTTTTTTCTTCCAATTATGTATACTAGCAGAATATAAAGTTTATCTTTTCAATTATAATTTAGAAGACAGCTAATATATCGATTGTCGAAAAGTTACATAATTGTAAATATACATGTATATAGATATAAACGTATTATCTAATAATTCTTATTATTAACTACAGTATGGACATAATACATATTCGTATCAAACCAGTATATCTGTAAATTAATAATCAAGGATTAAGAGCATTTTCCAGTTTCTTTCCTGGTAAAAACCTAACCCTACACCCCAGGCAAACCTCATCTGGTTTTTGTGGAGATATTTAAGTATCGGGATCTGCCGTGGCAACTACCAATTGCTAAATGCATCTTAAACTTGCACATTCAAAGAAAAGAAAAACGTATAGAGGTTTGCCCTGGAAGGAATGTCTACAAATTACACCCTTAAACTTGTTCCCCTTCTATGATTTTCTAATCAAGTCCGGAAGAAGCCAAGATTAGGAGATCATTCTGCTGTATATCTCAATATGGATATACTCCATTTTTAAATTTTTTTTTTCAAGGTTAAAACTATTTGGCACCTTGGCAATCTTCTTTACAACATGAAAATATCCCCTTCCTATCCATTGTTTTCGTAATATTTATTTTGAAAGTTCTTTTTATCAAGCTGAAAAAAGTTAAAATATTGTTTATTTTTAATAGGTTAAGAATTTGACCAACTCAACTGATCTTGGATGTGGTATTTACTGTACAAAACCTATATATTTTTAAAAAAAACCTTAACATTTATCATAAAGTACTTACAGCACAGATAAAATAAATATCTATAATTTTTTTTATACTCATATTTAATTTTGAATGTTAGTTGAATATTTATAGAAATCCCTCATTCTGAACCTTTAAAGATATAAAGCATAGTAAGAGCCCACATTTTTATGACTATATAGTTATACTTATTTTTAATTACAGTATTTTAAAATTTTGGTACCAGAAATTTTACAACATGGTCTTTAATTTATGTTATATGAGATGAAATAGAAAAAAATAGTATTTTCCACATTTCTTGGAGTTAATAATTTTTTTTTTTAAAAATATAAATCAAAATTTTAGATTTAAAGACAAAATTAACATTTTTTAATCAAAAATTAGGGGGGAAATCTGGTGTCCTAAGTAGTTAATGTTTTTAGGGCACTGCCAAAAGTGAATAAAGAACCCCACTAAATATTTTGCTCATGTCCTTATTTAGTCTAGCAATAATTGTGGCCAAATTTCATCTCACTGTAGGATCCAGTTTTCCTACATTAATTTTTATATTGGTTTGGTGACATCGGCACAAAATTGATATAAGTCAAAGTTATTGTTTTCCTATAAATATTTGTTTCCCTAATTTAAAGGTTATATCTACCTGTACTGATTTTCAATGATTTCTAAATTAAGAGTTTAGGAGGATTGTTTTTATTATTATTAGAATAATGTACATTACATTTTAAGATAAAGTTATTTAAATTGGTTAACTGTTATACAATTATTATTTTTTTGTTGTAAATTATATTAATATACTAGTATGAATTACAGATAAAAAGATTTGTTAAATGATTTAGAACTTATTTTTTAGTTTCAAGCACAAAGTGATCATTTTTCTAATTAATCATTTCAAAAAATGATTACTTAAAAAAATGATTCATGTTCACTCATAGATCTTAATAGTATCATAAGGGAAATATTTGTACATGTATTTTTAGTTGAATAATTTAAGTTCATTTAGGCCAATAAACAGTGGTCATTGTGAAAATTAATATACTTGAGCATTTTAGTTATAAATAGTAGGAAAATTCTGATTAGTTTTAAAAGAGTGTTTGCATACATTTCAAAACTATAGCATATTTATATGATAGCTAGCTAGAGCGCAATAAGCCCAGAATACCTCACTGGGAGAAGTAAGATCGCATTGCTTTGCAGATAAAAATAGTATAAAAATCGGTTACTTAATAAAATCAACCATATCTAGAATAAACAAGATTTTAAGACTCTGTACTTAAAATTAATAAGTAACTTAAAAGTTTGCATAAAGAATCACTTAGTGTAAGTAAAAAAATCTCTTTACTTTCCACATAAAGTGGTCATACATATTGTACATAATATCTAATAATGCATAACGAAAACAACACAAAGGTAATTCCATAGCAACTAATCATTCAATTCACTCATAGAATAGGTATACAATCTGTTAAATCATTTAAAGTAGCAAAAAAATTTAGGTTTAAATTATTCTCTATTTACTTAACACTGTGACAACTATAAACAGGAGGTTGAAATGAAAGACAAAACTACACCGGCTTTCAAAGATAATATTCACACAAAACTAAAGAGGCATTAAAACCTAACATTGATTTATTTAAATAGGACTATTTCACACATTTTCTGTTTGCATGCATGTAAAATTTAGCACTAACCAAAATGGTATTGTGAAGAGATTGACTATTAAAGTTTAAAGTAGCTTTTGTTATAAAACATATAAAGCAAAATATAGGATTTGTTTTCATAAGAATGGTAATTTTGAATTTTTTCACAAAAAATAAAGGAAATGTATTAATTATGGATAAATATTTCTGACTTCAACTCAATTAAGAATTTCAAGCAAAACTAAACTAAAACAAAATTTCAAGCAAATCTAAAAATTAATTAAAATTTAATGTAAAAAATAACTGTCAAAACACCTACAAGCATTTTAAGGTTAAAATGTAGAAGTAAAATCAAAAGAATAAACAACAAAATTCAACCTGTTGAGATTTTAACATTAAATGATCAATAATACTGAACATATTTTAATAAGTCCATTACAATTTTTTTACAGCATTAATTATAAATAGGCTACAATCAGAAAGTAAATTATTTGGTTTTATAAACTAATCAATATTAATTTATTTAATTAGTAGACTAAAAGATTATTTTTTATTTTGGAATACATTAAATTTTAAAATGAAAGTAATAGAAAATACAACATTAGAGTAAATAACAATTAAAGATTTAATTAAATATCAATATTGTTAATGGTTAAAAAAATATATTCATTATTAAAATTTAACAAGAAACAAAAATGTATACTTCATAAATCATTAGTTTTAAGTTTAACATAGCATGAATTAGGGTTAGCAATTTAAATTACTTGATTTTTTAAAAAAAATCATTAATGTAAAAAAAAATGATTTAAAAAAAAATACTATTAAAGTCTAAAATATTTTTAATTCATTATGAATAATAAATAAATTTTTCGGGGTGTGATACTTTTTTTAAAAGTTTGAATTCATAGATAAGGAATGCTTTTTATTAAATAGTATTGTATTAAATAGTAATGTATGTAAATTATCATACTTCTAAATAGAGTTAACAATAAGAGGGGGGGGGGGGGGTTNGGATAAGAGTGTTGTGAAGCTTTTATATTCAGGGGTGATTGTGACACAAAGAAAAAAAAAAAAACCTTGAAAATATGTGCCAAAACTCTATAACAAGATATCAATTTATATACTACTCATATTTATAAATAAAATTTTTTGACATAAGATTTATAATTAACTTACCTCCAATGAGGAATATCACATTTATATTGTAACTAATTTAAGGATTTTTAAATAGCGTAAATACAAATTGAAACATTGGATTTTTAGCTCTCGTGAATGCGAATAATGATATTGATTTCAAAAACGTGCAAATACAAATTACTATATTAGATTTTTAAATCACCTGACTACGATTCACTATAAGTAACTTTTCACTCAGATAAAAACAAAAATCAATGTTTGATATTAAAAATGGTGAAAATTCAAAAAAAAAAAAAAAAAAAAAAAAAAAAAAAAAAAAAAAAAAAATCAAATTGACGGAAGAGTTATGTGTATGGAAACATTTCGCAAACGTGATTTAGCAGAAGTTTCAAAATTTAAATTTTTGATGGTAAAGCTCTTATATCTTACTTGAATTGTGGTGAAAATTTCGCCAGATCATTAGATACTTGCAATTTTGCAAAAAAATGACATGCTCGGCTCATAATGGAGGGATATAAAAAACCCAGAATGCTGGGGTACACCCGTAATACAATCACCCCTGCAAATTAAAATTGTCTGATAAAACATCTTTAAAATATAACCAATTAATACTATTTTTGTGCTTTCAAAACTTATTAAATATGTAGCTACTGCATACAAATAATGAAGAAAGACTTGTTCTACCATGAGTAACTTAAAATAATTTTTTGTCCCATAAAAAATCAAACACATCAGATATTTTAAATATTTGTAAACAAAATCATAATTCTTGCCAATCTTGGCTTATACACACATAATCATTAAAACTTGATAAAACGTTTTGGATTAAATGTAGAATTTCATGTCATTTCAAGTTATCCTGAGCGAAATAAAGTAAAAACATACAATATTGTGGACTTAGTGTAACAAAATTAAACGGTGATGCAAAATAATGTCCAACACTGAATCAAAGGTTGTATTAAAAAAAAGAAAGAGAAATATACTTTGTACAGGGAAAAAGTGCAGGAAGGGATGTAGAATCCATTATTATTATTATCACGAACCTACAAAGGGCTGTGCTAATACAGATTTAAATAATTATGCACTTAATTAAATAAAGTAATTACAATGTAGTTAGTTTCTTCAACATAAGATATTATTTAATATTTTTGGTTACTATACAGAAAAAAATTAATCTAATGAATATTTTTGACTAAAAATTCTTGCCTCAATAAAAATAAGAAATTTTTAAAAGCTTGAATTAAGTTATAATACTAAAATATACCCAATTCCTGAAAGACATGTAGTTGTAGTCTCGAGGAAGACTTTCACCAGTAATAAAAAGATCTACAACATTGTAGGGAGAATATGAATATTTCACAAAATCTTCGGAAGCCAGTGTATGTTTGCATACATAAATGTGTAATAATATGTATTCAACATAAAATTTATGTTCTTTACATATTGTAGATGAAAAATGAGGAACAAATAGGGAATTAAATGTCACTCAATTTAATATATTTTTACATTTTTTACAATTAAATAGCAACAAAATAAAGTGATCAATGCATTTAAACGATGGGAAAAAAATCAATAATTTAAAACACAGATTTGATTCACTGATAACTCATACAATAAAAAATATAATATATCGTTGAAACAAACTCAAAATACACAAACTATCTGCCACTGAGTTTGCATGCAAAACACTCAACAATGATGCCATTATAACAATCATAGAGGGGGAAAATATATATATTACATTTTTTGTTTCAGATAATCCTGTACAACAAAGGGTAATAATCCTCTCACAAAGGGTTGGTATATCGTGATTGCAAAGGAAATAAAAGAAAAACAAATGCTGTACAAAAAAGTTCTAAGTATATTACAGTCACTTCACCATTTTTTTTTTGTTTGTTCCATATCACAAGTACTTGAATCCAGCCGGAGACAAAACAAATTCAATTTATTTATGAATTTCTGGATAAGCATATAATAGAAATCAACTACAGGCAAAAGCAAAAATTCATTATGACCAATAAAGCTTTACAAAGTTCATATCTTTACGTAACACAACTGGATTCAAGAGTATAAGAAAGAGAGAGAGAGAGACACACGGGAATTCTAGAAAAGGTTAATGTTTATTATATTTTCTTTCATTAAGCATCTCAGAAACTCTCGTCACTCTCCATCGCCTGCAATCGGATATCTTCACCCTCCGCATCGGCCGCAGAACCATCGTGTGAAGATTCATGGTCAGCAACACCTGAACTTACGCTGGCTCTGCCATATCCTGTTATATAAAAAAAATAAAGAAAATTTTATACATGGAAATTAATATATTGAATAGATAAGAAAATTATTTCCTCTGTGTGATCAAATAACTCAACATTTCTGTAAAGAATATCAAGTAAAAAGGTTCATTTTTCTCTTATTTTGTTAGATTTGATAATATTAAATATAGTGAGTTGTTACCTACTTTTATGTCAATTTTTTTTTTTTTTGCTGAAGTGTTTAAATTATAGATAGAAATTACAGTTAGAAAATATTTATTCAATTGCAGTAGCTACTAAGTTTAAGATAGGACAGAATTCAAAAATTTTCTTTAGTTTTGGCATAAGTAGGATTTGTTTTATATACTTTTTTGAAAATAGGACTAAATCATAAAGGAAAAAATTTTTTTTTTTAGAAGCAGTTTATGGCGCGTAGCGTTTTTAAAAAGGTGCTTGATTTTCCCTTTTCAAAAATGAGATTTTTTTCTTCTTTACTATCTCAATTTTCGCTACGTATTATGCAAAACCATGCATTTCACATCGTTCTATTCAATGTTTTCACAATAGGTTCAACAATCTTTCTCGGCATACCATCAGTCCATAGCGTATGAAAGCGCCAATCATTTTACATGTTTCATGAAATACTTGAGAGTCGGCATGTGTGTCTACTGAGCTGGGTTCGGCGAGATTACTGCATTCCCATGTGCAACTCTGCTGCATTTTGCAAGATATTTTGATTTCAGGGTTTATTTTCAACCATCTGATATTAAAACGAAAAATCTCTTGATCATTTTACAATGGCTAATATAATCAAGAAAAGAGTTCTTTGTCAGAAACTAGTTATTTTATCACGATTATGTAAAGAGTTTAAAAAATTGTTTTGCATTTTGTTAATGCACATGACGCTTAAAAATATTCTTCGAGTGCTTAATTTTTGTTGAAAGAATTGGCTACCCACCCTGCTATATGAATTCTCTTAACTACACAATTTTCTGAATTTGATGAATGGCAATTTTAAATTATTGTCTATGGAGGATTATATGCTTAAATTATCATTATTCTTATTCAAACGAACTATTATAATGCACTGTTTATAAACATTTTAAAAAAGAATGAGCCATATGACATTCATATAAGAGTATTATTTTACATTCAGAAGTTTTTGTCACATAAAATATTTTTTTGTCAAATTTAATTAAATGTTAAAACTAAATGTCAAATTTGTTTCAATTAAAAACTTTTAAATAGAATCGGAAATTCTGTCGACATGCTTCTTAATATTTTCTTCATTAAAAATAAAATTAAATACTTAATTTTATTGATTAAATCAAATTTTTAAATGTATCAAAAAGTCAAGATTTCAAAAAATTATTAAAAAGTAAAAGGTCTTTAGGTAGGCAAAATTAAAAAACAGGGAAAATGTGCCAGAAAATAATGGATTATAAAAAAACAGGCTATTTGTAGTTTTCATACGAATTTATAGCTCAAATTAAAGTTGAAAAAATTGTGGAAGAATCCTATTAGTTTGTTTTGGCATTAGTCAAAATTTAAAATACTTTTATCATAAAACAGTTGCTTTATTTTAAAAAAATGACAAAAAACAAACAAACCTTGAGGAATAAATAAAATAAAAATGAGATGAAATAAGAAGTTTTAAAAAAAAAAGAAATCAAGATAAAAAATATAAAGTTTTATCATTACCAAACTGTACTTATATTAAAGCATGAGCATTAAGTATCATACTTCGTTCTTCATCAGCTGCAACTTCTTCTTCATCATTGGTGTATTGTTTGTCTATAGCACCTTTTATTTGGTTATTAGCACCTCGGGGATCAAGATCAGTCGCCCATGAGAAGTTCATCAGAGTTAAATGTGTGTTGCCTAACTTTTTATGAACCTAAGAGACACAATAATGTGAATGTAACATAGTTGTAAAATAACTTCAACTTTTTATCAAAATAAAAATGAAGAATTTTTTGTAGATGAATTATCCAACAAAAATGTCATATTTTTGGAATAAAGCATTGGTAACATTTATGCTTTTTTATCATCTTGTTTGAAAAAAATGAGTAAAATAGCTTTTGAGTAAGTTATTCATTTTAACAGCAGAGGTTTAGATCTTTTTAACAATACTTTCAACAAAATTTTTTTAACAGGCTTCAGTAGATTACAGACAAAAGTTAAAAGAAATTTTCTTAATTTTTTTTACATGTTTCAGAAGTTTTAAGGGCTGGCACAGTTAAGTCTTTCGGACAGAGTCGGAATTTATTAAAGAATGTTGTACAATCTTATTTAACTATGAAAGATATACCCAGGGTATCTGCTACATTATAGATTTTCAAATCCATGAATAATTCCAAGAATTTTTCATGACTTAACGAAGTTATTATTTTCTCTGACAAAAACGCAACAATAAATTAAAAAAAGCATTATAATAACATTAATTGAAATGATAGGTATAACCAAAACTGTTATACTCTGCATCTTCATATTTATAGATTTTAAATTTAAAAAAACAGAGTAAAGAAAGAGTTGAAGCAATAAAATAGCTGTAAAAAATATAAAAGCAAATATGTTTTTCTTTTTTTCTGCTTAAGATACTTTTCTTGTTCATCGGAAAGGAAAGAAATACTCCTTATTTTTTTGTTCTCAATTCGGAATTAAAAAAAATCGCCAATGACTGGCTCGCTTCAGCTAGAATTTTAAATTGATAAAATAAAAATAATAATAAAGATTCTGAAATCACAGGAAGTTTAAAAGATAATTCGCTCCAGAAATGTTTTTTCTTTAATTTTTTTGAAAGAACACCATAATTTTTAAACAAAAAACATTTTATATTTTAATAAAATATGATTGTGAGTGGGGAAAAAATAGAACTCAATGTCCCATCTTTAGATAAATGGAGATTGCCCGACTGCACTATAATTATGTGTGATGTTATTCTCTGATATGTTTAAACTATTGTGAATGGTTTTTTTTAAAATTTTATTTTTAATTAAGTTCTTTCTATTTCCCAATCTTCTAATAACCATCTGGCACAGTGAAGTTATTACTTGGAAGTACTCAACTGTTCAGCAATAAAAAAAAACAAAAAAACATTGTATTTTTCAGTTTTTAAAAATTGTCTTTTGCATGGAAATAAACTTTTGTTCAAGCAAAAAATCATATTGCATAATTTAGCACACAAAACAGAATTTTATCTGAAATCTTACCATAACTATACCACCTTTAAAAACAATCACGTTCCTTACACTTAGGCTATTTAATTGGTTAGAACTAAATTCTCTATCCCCATTACAACGAAAGAACTATCCTAGATTACCTTGGCTTATGATATTTATATCTCTGAAAAATTGTCTAAATAATTAACGGAACATCATGTGTATTTTTGTAATAGCATTTACATAAAACTTAGCAATAAAATATTGTTTTTAGAACAACATATTAAAAGAAATAGCTAATATTTTGACAAAGATGCTTGGTGCAAAAATTAAATAAAATTAAAAAAATAAGCAATAGTTATGATAATATTACTTTGAAAAACAATGAGCAGTAGTTTCAACATTCTTAAATGAAGATAAGATTGATTTAAAAATAGCTTACTTTTCCAATTAAGAAATAAACTAAAGATTCTTTGGGGACTATTTCTTTTAGTTCTTCTAGATCTTCTAAAGCTTCCTCATGCCTATCCAGAGAAAAGTAAACAGAAGCTCGATGAAATTTGCACAAAGGATTTTTTGGATCCATAGCTATAGCCTTATTTAAAGTAGCTAAGGATGCATCCATTTTCTTTAAAGCATGCAAAACCTGAAAAATTAAAAACATAGATAATCTCAGTTTTACAGGATTAAAGTATTTGAAATGACAGGAAAAAAGGATTATCAAAATCTGTAACAATGGTTTCCTCGTGTGAGGTTTTTGAAATGATATATTAAGAATTATATTAAATGTTTGAATTCAGAATGGTATAAACATTATAACTCCGAATGTAAATAAAGAATAATGCGAAGATTAAACACATCTACAGTATAATTTTAAAACCAGTAAAGAAGTAGTTATTAAGTATGTTCGTTTCATTGAAAGAGAGAGAAAAGGAGAAAATTGACAGCAATAAAAATGAACCTAATCCTTAATTTTAAAAAATTCTCTACATCATTTTAAGCTAATGTGGCAAAGATATTTCTGAATATTAATTTTAGTTTCCTTAAAAAAGATAAAATATCAGCAATAAAAACAAAACTAATTCTTAATTTTAAAACAGCATTTTATGTTCATATGCCAAAGACATTTCAGATTATTCATTTTAATTGAAGTATTTTGTAAATTAAGTTGAAGTTAAAGAAACTTCAACAGAACCACATCACAAAGGGAACTTAATGAATAACACATTTTAATTATATTTTGCACTACAAAGTCATCAATAAATTAACATAAATAAGTACATTAATTAAATAGTATGAAATTTAAAAAAAAAAAGTTAAGTTTTGTCTTTTACACAAAATACCCCTCCTCCCTTCTTTTACAAACCCTGAGTAAATATTTTGAAAATATACAAATTGGTTAAAAATTTCAATAGTATTTCACATTAATATATCAGGGATGAGATTGGCCAAAAGGCAAAAAAGCTGAATTTCCAAGCAAGTAAATTTTACGTACGCGCAATCGGTTAACAATAAATTCCAGACAGTTTAAGATAATAAATAACAATGTGTTGACATAAAATTGTGTATTAATTTATTACTATTATATAAATGATTACATCAATACTTAACATTTAGTAAAAAGAAAAATTACCAATTGAAAAAATAAAGCTAGAAATTATATATTTCTTCAGTTCACATAAGAGACAATTATTACTTGAGAAACTGTCTGGTTTAGCAAATTAAAACCACTGAGAACATACATTAACATTCCATTTCTGTTAATAAATACTGTTACATGATTTAAAGCAAATATATCAGTAACATGACTTTTTAAATTATTTTGAAAAGAAAATCAACTTTTACAATTGGAAAATTACTATGTTTATATTATAATCTGATCTAACTAGAGCCCTGCCCTGTGAAACATATCAATAACTGTGAAGTAGAAATATATAGTAAATCCTTAACATACAAAAACTGCTATTTTAGTTTGAAAAATTACATGATAATCAGCAACTGTTTAGATAATTATTTTTCATTTGATAAGAACTTTGCATTTTATAGCATAAATAACAGCAACATTAGCTTTTAAATTTATTATTTTTTAAATTTTGCATTTTGATGCTGAGTTAATTAACTCTTTTTCCAGAAAAAAAAATTGAATCACTTTTTAAGTGCTATATCTTTCATGTTTGCTATATTTAGTCGTTAGCCCATCTTCAAACATCTTGTGACAAATCCTACTTTTTCTTCTTTGCAAGCCCAAAGTAAAAGTTTTGAATATATTCTATTCCAGTTTCGCTGATGTTGTAACACCTACATATACTAATAATCGTCGATAGAAAAACAGTCACTTTTAGAGTAACTTAATCAAGAAAACATTTACTTCTTACAACAATCGCAATAGTTGATCTTAAAATTGCGCGAATGCAAATTGCTATCCTGGATTTTAAAATAGCGTGAATATGAATCACGATTATGGATTTTGAAATCACGTGAGTATGAAACTAGATATACGATTTTGAAAATGTCAAAATACAAACTACGATATAAAATTTTTAAATTGCGTAAATACAAATCACGATTCATAATTTTTAGATCGCGTAAATACGAATCATGATGCGTAAATTTTAAATTGCATAAATAAGAATTATAAGGCATAATTTTGAATGCAAATCCCAATGCCTTATTTTTAAAGCACGTATAAGACGAAAATCGATGTTTGATATTATAACCGCATGAGTGAATCACGACATTGCATTTTAAACTCTTGTGAAAACGAATTGCTACATAGGTTTTTAAAAAGGCGTAAATGCAAATCACGATATCGGATTTTAAATCTCGTAAATAAGAATCGCAACACGCAACTTTCAAATCACGTAAATACGAAAAGCTATGCTTGATATAAGAATCGAGATATTAGCAGATTCCAGGCTTGCGACTTCTAAAAGACTTGTCTGAAGCAGCGTCGTTTGAATTACGAAAATACGAGCTATCTGGCTGGCAGGTAAAAATGCGTAAAATCTTATCTTCTGTGCGTAAAAGCGGAGAAAATAGCTGAAATAAGTAAAAATGCGGTAAGGGTTGGTAGCTTTGTAGTTTNATTCCAGGCTTGCGACTTCTAAAAGACTTGTCTGAAGCAGCGTCGTTTGAATTACGAAAATACGAGCTATCTGGCTGGCGGGTAAAAATGCGGAAAATCTTATCTTCTGTGCGTAAAAGCGGAGAAAATAGCTGAAATAAGTAAAAATGCGGTAAGGGTTGGTAGCTTTGTAGTTTGAATTTTCTGTTTATCTTTGAAAATCGGAAATAAAGATGATTATTATATTTCAGTGGCTGAATTTTCTGAAAAAGCGGAATATTTATTTAAAAAAAAGCGAAATTTTAAGAGAATCGGAGTTTTTGATAAAAAGGCTGAAATTCGAGAGACAAAAGTTAAAAAAAAAGCGGAAATCTGCTCAAAAGCGGAAAAATCTCACCCCTGTATATTCATTTAATTTTAATCCAAGCCATTTAAAAAAAAAAAAAAATTACAAAGTCAGAGAATATTTTACGGATCAAATAGTCTAAAGTCTTCAATAATTTAGTAGAATGAGCTTCAATGAATACAAACATTTTCAGAGAATTAAATTTAAAATAATTACCACTCCAATATGGCACATTAGAACAGAACTCTGAGGATTTATAGCCAAAGCTTTTCTATAATGAACTTCTGCAAGTTGAAACTTTTCTTGTTTATAATAAATCATGCCAACACCATACCTGAAAAAACAACCAAAATGTTACTTAAATGATGAGCCACGGCAACTTATTTAATAATAAAACATTAGGATATTAAACAGTTGGACCACTTGATGCTGAAAGAACGTAAATGTTGATTTCCTATGCTTATCTGCAAAGATTTATACATTTAACTAAAATTTAGATAATAAGAAGATATAAAACTAGAAAAAAAAATCATTACATTGACCAGACATTAAAGGTAATCAAACTTCATGTTTCCAAAAAATAAATTGATATAGTGCCCGGCATGTTAAATTACTGAATAAGGGAATTAACTGCTTGGTGTTATTAAATTTACATGAATTTGCTTTCTAAGAAATTGTCCCATCTCTGAAGTTTTCTAATACCATTTTTTTAAAAATATTTACTTAAATTAATAGTTATTTTTCATCTTTCAGAGACAGATTTGGAATAATTTTAGCATGCAGAAGGGCCTAGTGCAGGAGTGTGATGGGGAGTGGCTGTTTTTTCAAATAAAGTGCCTATTTTTAGTATTTGTTACGATTTAGATTAGTTTAGTTCCCTCCAAGAACTCTGAGCGCTTCGGAGCTTTGTTTTCCCCAAGAGCAGTGGCCGGAACTCAAAAATTTTCATTTTTCCATGCTACAGCAATTTCACTGTGTTCTAATGACATTCAAGAGGCCTAATGCAGAGTAACGTCATAGCCCATTTGCTATAAATGTAAAAGACTGTTTTCGGCATTAAAATACATTTATAGGTATTAAAAATCAAATATGAAGGAAAATTTACAAAATTAAATTCTTTTTCATAAGAATGAGCATATAACTAAACTTTGATTTAAATTAAATTATCATTTTCTCAATGAGTGGATGATAATGAAAATTTGTTTACATAAAATTTCAAACTAAAATCTGAAACGGAAAAGTGCACATTAATATATAACAAAATAGTCGGAGCCAGGGCTTTAGCTTATCTAGAGTACCCAAAATTTTCCATAGTCTTTGGGTCTCTGCTAAATAGCAAATGTTTTTTGTCTCTCTCTTTCTCTCTCATTGATCAATGAGTTTAATTTATGCATTTAAATTTAATAGTTGGGAAATTCTTATAGCTATTAACCCAATTAAAAAATTCTTTGAATTTTTTTTAAGGAATCCAATTTAATATTTACACTTTTGACAAGAAAAACTGAGAAAATAGTATTTCCTTTTTAGTAGTGTGAAGTAGATATTCTATTAGTAAAATTAGCCATTTACTACAATCAAAATTTTTAGGTACCATCATGATCACATTGAACAGCAGACACAGTAATTCGCTAAAGCAGGTAAAAAACATTAAAAAAAAGCAACAAACAAAAACAGATACATAAAATAATGTAAGCTGAATACAATAAAATGCATTGAAGAAAAATAAAATTAACAATTTATAAAAAGTGTAAATACCATGCATTATAATGTCGGGGATCTATTCGGATAGCATTACGGAAGCAGGTCATGGCTTTGTCCATTTCTTCCGTCATAACATACTCATGCCCCAAGAGAGTATAAGCATATGAAAAGTTTTCATCAACTTGAACAGCTCTTTGAAGGTATTTAATGGCAGTTTCATGTTCTTTCTGAAGACTAAAACAATTACCAGCTGCACACCATGTCTTGAAAAAAAAGCAAATGTTAATGCAGTTTTTACGTCATTCACTTAAAGATAATATTTATAGAAAGTCAGTGAAAGCATTGTTTATATAGTGATATTTGTTACATATTAAAAGATTATTTAAGTGTGATTTCCGATTAATATAATTCTTGTGCTGAATTTGCTTCTTTTCTTCACTTAAAAATAATATAACTTTAAATAAATATAATATTCTACAAATACAAAATTATGCACAAGTAATACCTGTGCTGAAATTCAAAATTTCATTACTATAACACTAAGACTATTTGAATCCTTCATATTTATCAAAACTGGTTTAATTAGAGGTTGAGGCTAGAAGGGGTTTTTTATAATCAACTCCCCCCCCTTGTTTTCTTTAATCAAACCAGTCTTATTGTTTATTGTACCAGCCTCCCTGCATTTTGATTTGTAAGATTTTGACAGTTCTTTTTCTTTTCTGTTACATATTAATTTTCAATCTTCAATGTGTTATTTCCTTCTTTTAATTTTTGCTAAGAATTTTAAAAATACATCACATTAAACAGCTTTTTATGGAACACCCTGCATACATATAATGTATTAATTAAGCATATTTTATTTAGTATAAGCCGATTTATTGATATAAATTGAACCAAAATATATATTTCAAAATTCACATCAATTTTATTAGAAAAAAGATTAGACTTTAAATAGATGAATGCAAAAATGTCATCTGCTTTCTGGTGACACATATTGTTGAGAAAGGAAAACACTGTTTCCTTTGTTTTTGTATAAAATAATTATTTTATGCTTTGTTGTCCCAATGACCAATATCAACTCATTTTCAGTGGGGGCAGTAGATTAAGTCAGAAATTGGAATGCATAGTGAAATGCAGCAGAGTTGGCGTATGTTAGGGTAGATATTCTTACCACCGAAATTGCCTTGTTGCAATGAAAACCCTTTTTAATATACATTTTTAAAAATGCCTGTTATACAATTATAATTTTATATTTTTCGCTTTTAAATACCCTTAAAAGCCAAAAATTGCAACAGTGACAAAAAAAACGAACAAAAATGAGTAGAAAACAGATTTGTGACAATTAATATTAAAATGAGGTTAAACAAAAATTATTAATTGAAATCTAATAATATTGAAGCACAAAAATCTACCTGGGGGCACTTAATATCAAAGTCAGTCAGCTCTTGAGCCAGAGTAGAAAGAGCAACTTCCTTTTGTAAATGCCATAAAGCAGTGCTGTAGTATTCCATACCCTGTACACGATGGGGCTCCAAACGCCGAACTTCTTCAAACTTTTGTATAGCCTAAAAATAAAGAGTAAAAAAATACAATATTTAAAAATTGATAGATATTTAAAAGTATTTAAGTTAACATTAATAAGTGCAAAACTCAGAAGACAAGATAAACATCAGTTTAGCTCATAAATAACTCCCATAATGCTAAGATAAATTCACCAGAACNTTGTATAGCCTAAAAATAAAGAGTAAAAAAATACAATATTTAAAAATTTATAGATATTTAAAAGTATTTGAGTAAAAACTCAGAAGACAAGATAAACATCAGTTTAGCTCATAAATAACTCCCATAATGCTAAGATAAATTCACCAGAACAGGACAATTAAGATGAATTAGCATAACTTATAGTTAGTGTTAACAAATTTTAATAAATAATATAAATTATGTTATTTAGTCAAATTAGTAAATAGCATAAATAACTTCAATATCGAAAGAATGCTGAAATAAATATACCAAAACATGGCAATTAAGTTTAATTTTAATCTTAAAGTGTGAGAATGCTTTTCTCTCAAAAAAGCATATTTGATTTAAATTGGACCTATGAATATTTTATGGGGCTTTGCATTTATTGATTAAAAAACTTATTTAAATTGCATTTTCAAAAATTAAGTTTGCAAAATAAAATTGTTAAATTTTTGATAAAAAATAAAAAGTACCAATCTGTTGAAGGGCCAGCAAAAAATAGTTGTATATTACTGACACAGTATGGAACTTTTTAATTACTTTAAAATGTATGTATCAATCTTTTTTTCCATTTTTGCCATAAAAATTATTAATACAGTGATCACTAATGAAATCACTGGATTATAAAAATGGCTGCTTTTTAAAACCAAATCTGTAAGAAAGGAATCAATAACAATACCAAAATATGATAAAACCACTCCTTAATAAAATCATTGCCATTTTGTAAAAAAACAAAAATTTTTAATATGCATTGAAACCTAAAAATGCTCCAGTTAAAAGTTATTAACAAGACACTAGTGAAGAGGATTTTAAAAAAGATTTAATGAAAAAAACAGACACAGCTTCAAAGGGAGGAAAAAAACAAAAAACAAAAACAGATATTCATGCAGGCAAATGTTCAAATATTTGGAACAAGTTTAGTGGTCAATATGAAGGAAGAAATAATCATACCATGCTGTATTCTGCAAGTTCAAAGTGAGCCTTTCCTAAAGTGGTGAGTACCCAACCAGTTGTATGATGTTGAGGAGGAAGACTATTAAGAACATCAATAGTTTTTCTACAACAATAATGTCCCAGGTATAACTGTGCCTTTCCCATTTCTTGGAGAAGTGTCATCAAACCCTCTACAATGATAATAAATACATATTTCATTCATTTCAGTAGTTATTACAGCGGGTAAAAATCTTAGTGTTTTACATGATCTATCCAAATAATTACTACATTACAAATCATTGATAAAAAACAATATTTCAATACAAGTACACTCCTTTGAATGTACGTGTATTTTTGACCTTGTAATTATAAAGGCTTATAACATAATATTAGTTTCTCTGTTATTCAAACTTAAATAAAATGGTTGTCACTGCCTTAAAACACTGTCAATTAATACCTATTTTAAACAGAATATTTCATTAGGGTAAAACCTTCTAAATAGACACTTTAAATTTTACAACGAACATATTTTATTCTTTTGATAATTAATTACAGCTTGACATTCTCAGGGGTGATTGTGAGCCCAAGTCAAAATTCCAGAAAAGTTCTTGAGTTAAAAAAAGAAAAGAAAAAGGTTTAATTGAAAAAAATTTAAACAAGGTTTTTTTTCCCCTTTTTCTCAATATTTCTTAGTATACTTAAAATATATTTAAAATGTTACACATACCTATACCACTTACACATACCTATGATGACCTGGAGAAGCAATTAAAATTTACAAATATGTCTTTCTTTCTTGAGTTTATGACTATAACTATTTACTGATAAAAAATGAACATTAATCATAAATATAAGCTTATAAAGTATCTCTCTGGCTCTCCCTTACAAACAAATAAAATAAACTGTGTTTTTAACTTCCACCTTTGAAAATTTGATTTCCGGGAACTTCTGTGATCAATGATTTTTTGAAACTTCCGGATCACTGTTCGCGAAAAATCCCGAAATCCGGATTTTTTCCGGAGCCCAATCAGTCCTGCATTTTCCATTATTGCAGAGCACAAAATATCTCAGTGTTTTATATTACCTTTCCGAATAAGGACTGCATTAAAACAAAAACACTGATAAAAAAAATAATATTTTAGTCGAAACAAGAAGAGTCATTAAATACATTGAGCAAGAGGAGTGAAAAACATAGAAAATAATATCTCAGTCGAAGCAAGAGGAGTCTCCTTTGAGCATATGATGCTCAAAGTAGATTTTTTTAAAGTTTTTGACTCAAAGGCATTTTTGACTTTAAAATTCTAAATCTTATTACATAAGTTTCTCTGTTATTCAAACTTTAACAGAGTGGCTGTCACTGTCTCAAAACACTGCCGATTAATATCTTTCATAAACATAATAATCCATTTGCGCTAAAAAATTGTTGCAGGTTTCATTAATTTAATCACTTTGCTATGAAAATATTAATTTTAAATGACAAAGATTGGTGATGTTAGAATTAAAAAACAATTTTAACCAATAAGAAAAGTTATACAATAACTATTAAATAATTTATTTCTTGAATAATACATTTTATTTGAACAAAACAGGCTTTTAGCAACATCTTTTCAACTATCTTTGGAAAGTACTCCTACAAAGAATCCCTTTTTATTAAGAGAAAGTCTCTTTTCGATTCGGTCAAGTACCAAGTTTGGTTGCTACTCTTTTTTCTTCTTCTAGTGTATGATTATTAAAACTCAGTGAAAACCATGAATCTAGAATACATGATCAAGTTTATTTGCAGTTCTGTTTACCTTTCCTTTGACTTTAATTGAATTAAGAGTGAAACTTAATTCCAAATTTATAAATTGAATGTTACAAGTTTTCTGAAGTTATTTTAAATAAAACCTAATATGAACTGTGGCATAAAATATGAAATAGGCATAAAATATAAAATAGGCATTAGGCTTATATAACACTAATCGTAAAATAAATCTAAGAAAAGAAGTATACTGCAAGACTGTCAAAAGTGATTCTTACAAAGGGATAAGCTTAAAATATCTTACCAGCAGATTCCCTTTGCAAATTTAGAGCAGTCTGTATGATTGTTGCAGAACTGGAGAGCTTGTTTTCAGACTGGATTTCAGATTTGTTGATTTCATTCAGTTCACTTTCCTTCTGTGGCTCAGTGATCGGAGCTCTTGTTGTACGTGCTTTTGGCTTTTTTGCTGGGGTTTTTGCAGATATGAATCTACTCCTCGTTGAGCTTTTGTTGTTCTCTTTCACAGAATTTGAACTGCTGAAGAGCCTTGAACTTCTTCTAACATGACTCAAGGGAACAGGCGACAAACTGGAAATAAAAACAGATATTTAAATAAAAAATTACTAATCCCGAAAAATTCAACTTAAAAAGACTTATTCCATTAATAAATTTAAAAAAAAAAAAAAAATTATAACTGCATACCAAAGCTATAACAGATAGAAATCAGGATTAACCATAATTTTATTTCGTAAAACTTCTGGGATAATTAAAGACAACTCTAACTTACTCAAAAGTAAAGCTTTTTAAAAAGACTTTAGTGAGAGAGACTAAGTTGTATTATTCTAAACTGAGTATCAATTTACTTTTATAAATTACTCCTTTCAAAAACAATTTTTAATATGTAATATGCAATTAATTTTGCATTTTCTCTCATATTATCCTTGCATATAAGTTTTTTTTTTTTTTTTTGTTTCTTTTGTTTTGGAAATACGTACAATTATATTAAAAAAAAATAACATGAAAAGATAATTTATTTATGCTTATTTCAAAAATACACATGAAAACTTTAAAAAATACAAACAAAAACTTTTTAAACATACCATAAAGCTAAAAATTTAAAGGTTACAGAACATCATTTAAGTTGGATTCACTAACGTTAGCATTATTATCATACAGATCCCACTTAACCCTCATCTGCTGAGCACTACAAAAAAAAAAAAAAAAAAAAAAAAAAAAAAAAAAAATCACCTTCACCCCATCCAAGGAATTTAAAATTCCATTTTTAAAATATTTTCAATAACTATTTACATTTGAATTTACTTTATTAATAATTTATTAAAGGATTCTTTGTAGGAATTTGAATTTACATTTTGCCACGAGCCTAGTGTCGTTTGACGCATGACATCTATAATAATAATGAACTTACCAACAGCGGTAGACATATTACCCAACATACCAGAAATTTGCTAACTCTTAATAAAAAACAGGGGGTCGACTTACACAATGAGATATATGGTATAATTGATTCTTAAAAGGATTGACTGTAATATGAAAATAAAGCGCAATACAATTTTAATGCTTCTTATTTTTAAATGACACAAATCTATAGTAAAAACCTAAGAATTCTTATCTTAAACAAAAATGCTGCAAAATTGTGAGAGGAAAAAAATTTAATCACACAGTTCTGCACTGTGGCTTGCACAGTAGACAAAAATGAGTTTCATGAGAATAAGGCATGTCATTATTCCTTGGACTATAATAGATGTCTGAGCAAGCAGATCCTCCCCATTACAGATTACAAATGCTCAGAGCATTCTGGAATACACATGAGCTTCACAATAAAATCAGTTGCATTTCTTTGCATTATTATGTAGAACACTGTTACAATATCATTTGGGATTTGGTTCATATAAACTCACATTTTTTTTTAAAATCAAAAAGCTTATAGATATACACATATATATTTTAATAGGCATTTAAAAAGCTGGTCACTGGCAGCAGCAATTTAAAATGAGAAAAAGAAATATCTTACCTTGTTTGGGGTGTCTGTGATATATTTTGATTACTGTTGTTATTATTGCCAGACTGACTAAAGATTTGCAACTTGGGTGGAGGATTTATATCTTGACTTCTTCTAGTCATGGGAGGCTAAAAATTACAATAAATCATTGTAAAGACTTAATACTAAATGGCAAGTTAAAAGCTATAGTATAAATAATGCAAAGCAATTCTGATTCAATAAAGAATAAATCTTAACCAGTGACTCCAGAATTCAATTAAGATACCACAATACAAATAATTATACTGGGAATAAAAAAACGATGCTTGTAGCAACTGAAACTGAACATAAAAAGTTCAAGATAAATATAAAAATTAAAATGACACGTAACATATCAAGAATCTTTTAAGAGTAACAAGATTTGTATTT
This sequence comes from Parasteatoda tepidariorum, assembly GCF_043381705.1. Taxonomy (NCBI): domain Eukaryota; kingdom Metazoa; phylum Arthropoda; class Arachnida; order Araneae; family Theridiidae; genus Parasteatoda; species Parasteatoda tepidariorum. The sequence goes on from NC_092205.1 coordinate 9,138,635, forward strand.
TTTTTATTTGCACACATATCCAGCAATTCCGAAAAATAGATTTCTCCAGTTAATAGCTTTTAAGATAAAGATCAAAGCATATGTCGTTCAATAAAAAATAAAAATTTAATAAATGAAAGGAGATAAAAATATATTATAAAAAAAATTTTGTTGAAAAAAAAAAAAAAAAAAAAAAAAAAAAAAAAAAAAAAAAAAAAANAAAAAAAAAAGCAGACATATTCTCTTTTATCAATAATGATGTCCTTTTTAACTTTTTTTGTTTTGTTTGATGTGATGAATTAACAACGCAGATACTTGAAGAAAAAACATAAGATAAGATTAATAAACAAGCCTTAGATTTGAAAAAATAAATCTTACTGAATTAAAAAAATACAAAAAAAAAAACAACTAATATAATGCCTGACTTCATACATTCCTCTCAAATACTTTTAGTTGTCAAGAACTGCTTTTTCCTTCATTTTACGAAGTGTACTCATAAAAATCATTATAAAGGAGAAATAAAACAGATTTATTTATTGGATATAGAACTGTCATGTAATGCTTAACTAACATTTTGAAAAAAAGGTTTAATTCAACTTTCCTCTACGTAAACAAAGATGAAAATATCTTTAATCTATAGTGCTCACATAATATAACTTATAATATAATTTTATTCCATCATTTAAAATATTTAACTAAGGCTTGCCAGTTTTTTTCTTTTTTCAGTAATAGACATCTAAAATACAATTTATTATAAATTTCAAGAAAATTGTTAGTCTTACTTTTTATTGAATAGCCATTGATAGAATAATTTTAAGTACACTAATGCTGATTGTATAGAGTAAGATATAAAAGATATTTTTTTCTTAAAAACTGATCAGTTATGTTTTGAGAAAAAGCAAAATTTATTTTCGAGCCTCAAGAATTAGTTTTTAGAACTTTTAATGTGAATTTTAAAATTTTTAGAAACATTTGACATAATATAACTACTAGAAATTTTTAAGCTTCAAAACTATTGTTCCTAATATGCCATCAATAAAGAGCCATCAATATACCTTTTTCAAACTTCCCTTTTCAGATCCCTGAATATCATGATCTTGAATTGTATTAGGTGAAGAAAATGGTAAGATTCCAAAGCTAAAACAAACAAAAAAAGGAAAATATATAAATAAAAGTTAAAAATACAGAAAAAACATGGAAAAAGATTAAAATATTTTTTAAAGGTAAAAATATTAAAAAATTATTTAATTCCTATAAAAATTACTTATTTTTCTTAGTGTTTTTATATATATATATATTTTCTGGTTTTAAAAAAATAAGCTAAAACTTTTTATGCATGCTTTTTTTTCTTCATATTTTTAGATTTGTTTTTTGAAATTAAAAATATAAAGTTAAAATCATTTATCTAAAATGAAATCTTTTTCCATAGGTTGGTTAAATATTTGAAAAAAAGAAAAAAAAAAGGACAAATAACTGATACTCTTGATAATTATACATCATTTTAATTTCACTTTCTATTAATCTTATAAAAAGACGGAAGACCATTAATTACTCATTTCAGTTTTATTTTATTAAAGTTAAAAGTCAGATGAAATATCAGTTTTTACTGATTATTAATATTTACTGATTAAAAATTTATAATAGGTAATATAGATGCTTAATAAATATAGCAATAAATGTGTGTGAAAACAAAAAGAGTAATAAACTTGTTCCTTTTATATTACTGTTGCATTTATATTTTATAAAGTTTGAGTTAAAAATTATAAAAACTTATGTCTTTAATAGTAACGAAGATTCAAATTTGTATTTGTGACAATGTGTTATTTTAACTTATTTTAATTTTATTATATGTATTTTATATTAACTCTTTGGATTTATTTCTATTTTTAAGTTTATACAACACTATTTAATAAATAAAATTATTTACATAGTAAAGCCCTAAAATTTATGCTTACCAAACCCTGCCATGAATTGGCAAGCAGACACAGCAGCTAACATACTGAAAAATAATTCATGTTCTGCCCCTACTCCATTCAAAATGAATGAATTGAAATAACAGGTGTAGTTGAAATAGTTCACCTTGAGTCATTATTCCATTCCCGGGCTACTATTATATTCAAAGGGCAAACGGCAGAAATGACAGATATGATTTTAAAAAAATAAGAAAGAGTAGGAAATAACAAGATAAAAAAGAGGTGGGGGCCGAAATAATAGGAGGTCAGTGGCACAAAATGTAAATGTTTATTTTTAAAATTTAGAAGATGAGGCTTAATGCAGAAGAGTTGGCAGGTATGCTAATATTCAGCAGACTTTTTGCTTCGCAAATTGAAAATGTTAAAAAAAAAAGGTTTAAGAATGCTGACAGACATGAATAATAAAAGAGAATTCTTACAGATAAGTATAGTTGTGCATCACACGAGTTACTTTACAGATTAAATGTGAACATATTTCACATGTATTTTTAGAAGTTCCTAGAAATTAATAGCCATACCTTGAATTAACGCTTCCTAAGGTATAAATACTTTTACTATCTCGTTTAAAAAGTCTCACGTCACTGTTAAGGACGTTTTGAATTTCCAATGACACATACCTGGGAGTAATAGGGGAAACAGTATTCTGACTGCCAAATAAATTCCGATTGTTTTTAGCTATCTTTTTGGCATTCTTCGCTAAGTTGTTGGGAAAAGGTACAATTGAATTTTCTGGAGTGAACAATTCAATGCTCATTTCTGGAGTTGACTTTAAAATTAAAGCTGCCAGTGGAGTTTGTCCACTATAAACTGATGTTATTGGCGATCCAGGAATACCACCAAGCTTATTAGATAGTTGACTAGAGTCCTATAAAATAGAAAAAATGCTGTTCAGAATCATGAAAATTTAGACACGATAAGATTGAAAATACCATACATGTACTTACTTGGATAATATCATTGCATATGTTAGGAGTATCTTTGATGTAGTTAATTGTGTTTGGCACTGGAGTTTTATTCACTAAATTTACTAATGGATTTGTGCCATGACACATTGAGAGGTGCTCCACATTAGTAATGCTAAAAATTTTGGATGGGTCTGGTTTTTCCCCTAAAAAATACAAAATTTGATAAAGAAAAATTGGAAATAAATATCTAAATTATTTTGTCAATACCCATATATTTAAAATGATCATTGAAACTTTGAAATGTGGGAAGCAGAACTTACAATGCAAAAATAAAGGGCAGGGCTTGCAAAAATCATTATTTTTTGGGGAAAAAAATTGGATTTATTTGCTCTGGGATATTTTACTTTTTAAATTTATTCACCAAATCATCCGATAAAATGTATTAATAACACTTATTATTTAAAATCAATAATTTAGCTAAAAAAGTTAATATTTCTAACATTTTAATCTTTCAAAAATTATAATTTAATTAATACAAACAAAACACTGGAAAAATAAAATTAGTTATTTTCGTTTAAGCTAAACATCCTAAAATTTTGCAGACAGGTAGGCAATTTGACAGATACCTAATAATGAATAAATCAGTTTCAATCAGAATACAAAAAAAATTATTTTAAGTTTCTGTGGTCAGAAGTCTTTTACATGGTTGATAAATAATAATTTAATAATATAGCACTATATAATACTATAGCACCTGTATTGAACTAAACAAAACACTTAAGGGGTATAATTGAAATATGTTTCTTAACAGCAAGTTACTTTACACAGAGCTAATGAAAAATTATAATTTAAGAATTTCAAGCTACTTTTAGTTTCTAATTTTATTTATTAGTCTATTTTGAAATATAATAATTTACAGACATTTTCCTTCTTCTATTTTTTTTTTGGATAACCTTCCTCATCAATGAAATTAAACTTGAAAGAGAATCACCCTTAAGAATATATTTGTAAATAATGTATAAAATCACTTTTTACTTAAGATTTAAAAAAATTATTCATAAAAAAAAAAAAAAAAAAAAATAGCTGATTTTCAAATTATACAACGATGGTAAGAGGTGATAATAATTGAGATAATGTACAGGACCCGTTATTCGGAAATCAGAAAACAAGAACGAAATTCGATAAATTTTCCCGCCATTTTTAAATTTTTTTTTCCCTCTTAAGATTTTAGGATTTTTTTTTTTTTTTTTTTAAATCTGTCATACGTTTGTATTTAACCANAAGATGTTTACCTTGCCATCATTTTGGAAATAATCATTAGTGTATTACTTCATCATTTTTTCTTTTTTTTAAGATTATTTTCAAATATTTTATTTATTGTTTTTTTTAGTTTGGAACAATAAAAAAAAAAAAAAAAAAAAAAAAAANAAAAAAAAAAAAAAAAAAAAAAAAAAAAAAAAACGGTTTCTTGTATAGATTCAAAAACCCGGGAAAATCAGTTATCCGGAATAGCGATGGTCCTGATCGTTCCGGATAATCGGTTCCCTACTGTATATGCAAAATAAAAAATTACATTTTTTAAAATAACTAGTTTATGACTTAGTGCTGTGTATGTTTGCTGTCAATGGTTATGATCGAGCTATAACAATAGCAAAATTCTGTTGTTGAGATGTTGATTTTGATAACCCTCTGAATGACCATTTTAGATTGGTTTTTTGTTAAATTTGCCTTTAAAATTGCTCTACAAAAATTAGTCATATGGGCTGAGATCAGGAGAATAATATGACTTTGATGACTTATATGTATTTAGAAGTGCAGTTTCTCATGTAAAATACTGAGCAAGAAAACACACGTTAAAAAGAGAGAGAGAGAGAGAAAAAATAAACACCAAAATACTCTGCATTTAACTATTAAATTTTAAATGAATTCAGTCAACAATTTAAAGTAGTCAAGTTTTGTTTAAATAAATTATAAGTTGAATCTGGAAAATGAAAACTTTGATGCTCACCTAAATTTACAAGAGATTCAAATGAAGACCATAAGAAGGGATTCAGTTTCAAGCTTTTCCTAGGAAAAAAGAACATTTTAGTATTTTAGATAACACAAAAAAAAAAAAAAAAATATCATTCAGTAACTTACAGGGACAAACTTTTTGGCAGATTTTTAAAATTCAACAATGCTTTCAGCATCAAACTTATTACCAGAAGTTAATAAGCCCTGGTAATGTTGTTAATTTCAAATTGTTATTTTTTAGGAATTTTTTACCATTTCCGATTACTTTTGCATAAATTATATTTAAGCTGGTTTTGTCATTGTACTGAGACTGTTTCCGGTATAGTCAGCCGTAGTATTGAGTTCCCATCAAAAAACAGGTTAAAACAAATAGGTAAGAGAGGACCCTCTAATGGGCTACTGCATCATTTACCAGCCATTTAGATGGAGATTGTTCGGCAATATGGTGTTGAAAAATTTTAGTGTGATTTAAGTGAGATTTCATTATTTTTATTTAATGAGTAATGTTTACCTTTTCAAAATACCTCTTTTTAATAAAAACCAATGCAATTTATTCAGTTATATTTTTTTTAAGACTAGTGTTGCCTTTGGTAGCACATTTTCGACAAGATTACAGTTAACCCTGCTTTATATACTATAAAGATCATTGTCACTGAAAAAAAATAATAATCTTGGTCTTGTTAAGGTTTAAGTGCAGACTAACGTGTCAAAAAAATATGTTTTTACGAAGATTTTTTTGGAAAAGGACTGTCCAATAACTACATATATATTTGGAAAAAACAAATGTTGAAGCACATGTCTCCATATTTTTTGAAGTATAATCTATGTGCAAAATGAAGTGGGTTTTTAAAGTCTGCTCTTTAATTGAGGGCAAGTGGGGTATTTGGTTACAAATATAGCTCAGTCCATTTTCAAAAGATTAATACAAGAGAAAATGTCTCTATAACACATGAATTTTTTTTTTTTTTAATATAAACAGGACTCCCACTCAAATTCAGAATTTTTTTCCCCTTTACTATTCCAGGTATATTCAGACAAATTTCCATGAAAATCCAGACTATATTTTATCAATACCATGATTTTTTTTTTTAGAAGCTTTGAATCTTTCATTCGTAATTGCCGAATATTAGATTATGTGAGAAAAAAAAAACTCATTGAATGAGAATGGCAACATGGCAGTTGCACTAAAATGTGACTAATATTTGTAATAGATGCTAGAATTATTTAAATCTTATCTCGATAACTGATTACTGTTACTGACAATTCTAAAACTGGTTAATGATATAGAAATTTTCCAGTTTTTTGTCATAAAAAAAATCAGTTTCTGATTATTACTTGCTTTTTAGAGTCAAAATAAAATTCTTTGACAATTCCAGGTTCTTCCTGTTCTCCCTGATCCTCAGGAGCCCTGAATAAATCATAAAAAAAAAAATAATAATAATAAGAATATGATAAGTGTTGTACCTATAAGCCTCAGCTGCTTTTGTAAATCTTGAAGTCTTATAGCATATGTGACCTAATAATTGTACAGCAAAAGAAGCAATATCACCAAAATCAGTTACAATATCATCTAGATTCTTAGTTTTCGCAAGGGCGTTGCCAGCAATAGCAAATTCTCCCTCAGAGAACCTAAAAACAGAATAATCCAAAAAATCACAAAACATAACACTTCAAATAAATTGGAATTACAAGTTCTGTTTTCATTCATACACGACAAGCTAAAATAAAAATTTAAAACTATGATACACCGTTTAATGTAGTTAAAATCAGTATTTAGTCAGCTTAAAGTTAAAGCAGAAAAATAAAACCATTAGAATATTACACCAAAAAAATTAGTATAATTGCAAACTTACTTTTAAATACTTAAATGAAATTAAAAAGAAATAGAGAGGGGTTATTTTCTCAATTAGTTAAACTTTGCATTCTGAAGCAATATTCCTCATTAAAATATTTATTTTTATGTAATGGTATGTTCTGCTCAGAACACTCACAAGTAGAAAAAATATGTACCAGATACAATTTTAAAAAAAAGTAATAAAATGAAATATAAATTGTCCTTACTGTCCAGAGTACCCAACACACATTTCTCAACTTTTTATGTAATTTACAACATTAAGAAAGAGTTAGAGTTAAATTCATACACATTCTGTCATAGTATGACTATCTACCTGAATATTTATAATCAATGTTCTTAGAATAATTTTTGCATATTTTGTTCTGAAGATCATTTTGTATGTGTCCCACTCTTTTCAAAACACTTTAAAGGGCTCTAGTTAAATAAAATATAACTTCCATGTTACAAAGAACAGTTTTCTCTACAGAACAGTGCAGTTCCATTGCTATACCATTTCCTTTAGAGGCAATAAGCTTAAATTTATCTTAAAAAATCTGTCAGTAGTTTTATTGAATGCAATTACTGTCGCCATAATTTTTATCAAAGAAATTGCGAGCAAATAAATTTTTTTTGATTTGTCATAACTTATTTTTACAAAATATGGATAGCTTAATTAAAGAAATGAAATAGGTTTACTTCTACTTGGCAAAAACTATTGTATTGTAATTACTGTCCTCACTTGAAATGCACTTTAAGGCGACAATAATTACCAAATGATCCATATTTACTTAATTAGTTGAAAAACTTTATGAGTGCAATTTAATTGGTTATGTTATTACATATTTAGTTTCTTTTTTTAGAAGATTGGTTATGTTTTTTTTACAACAATGAAAAAAATTATTATTTAACAATAAAAACGTTATCTGTAAACCTAAGAGTACTAAATTTTAAAACTTAAGAGCAAATTTATGACTCATACTACCATTTTTAAGAAAAAGTAAAAATAATGTTTTAAAAAGTGTTGAGATAGTTATGAATGCATTTAGTTTTCTGTTCCAACTATAGTTTGATTTATAAAATTAAAATGTTAACTTTTAGAGTAAAACTGAATAACAAAAATATTTTTTTCAACAGTAGCTTACTCAGCATTTTTGTGTTCCATTTTGATTTTAGTAAGAACTGAATATTCAAGTAATTTACAATATAACTTTAAAAACTTAAACTTCAATTTCTAAATTTTGAGCTTTAATTTTTTTTTTTGCCAGTTCTTATTAAAACTTTGAAAATAAATAAGAATTTTTTTTTTTTTAATTGTATAAATATAGGTGATAGGTTAAATTGTATTAATATAGGTGATAAAAAGAATGAAATGAAATTTCTTCCAGAGTCAAAAGTTAACTGAAATTTTACAGGTTTGTTTGGATTAAAAGGTTAAGGATTAAGATGCACAAAAAAAGAAACATCGTGCCATTTAAAAAATACAATCGAAACCAATTTTTAAACCATAAATAATATAGTGTTTCTAAAATTATTATACAGCAAATGGTGTAGTTAAGAAAAAAATATATTTAAAAATGACTAAAAAGGATGTTTTTCAGATAATTATCATCAATGTCCCTTTTTCTAATCATTACCTCCATACACAAAAACACATTTTGAAACAAGAATTCTGGTTTTAAATTATTATGCAATTGCTTACAAAATGTGGTCTAACTTAAATACAAAAATATAAGTGATAGAAAAAGATGCTCATATAATTACAAAGATGTTTTTGCTATGGAAAAGTAAAAATTCTTATTTCTTAGAAATTTTAAATAAAATCTATTTTCTGATAAAATATTAAATATGTCTTCAAGTGTTTTTAAAGCGTTTAAAAAAAAAGAGACAGTAAATAGATTTTTCACATTTCAAAATTGTTAATTAAATATTTTTCCTCCATTGCTGGTCATACTTAAATTTAAGATCATAATGTAAAAGTTATCCATTCAGTTATTGAGATGAATTTTTCCTAATAGTCTGAAAATCACCACAGTTACCTTTGCCTTTATATATATATATTTCTTATCTAATTTTATTTGCAATAAAAATTTCCTAATAGTCGGAAGAAAAAAAAAATCTCAACAAGGTAGGTATTATAAAGTATACGATTGTAATAAATAGAAATTGATTGTACAGTACAGAACCCGTTATCCGGAAATCAGAAAACCAAAAAACCGGAACGAAATTCAATACATTTTGCCACCATTTTTTTTTTCTTCTTCATTAGATTTTAGGATTTTTTTCTTTCTTTTTTGAAAGATGTTTACCATACCATCATTTTTAAAATAATCGTTACTGTATTACTTCATCGTTTTTTCTTCTTTGTAAGATTATTTCCTAATATTTTTTTTTAGTTGGGTTTAACAATAAAGAAAAAAAAAAACTGCTTTTTGTAGGGATTCAGAAAACCAGAGAAATCAGTTATCCGGAATAGCGATGGTCCCGATCGTTCCGGATAATCGGTTCCCTACTGTATTTTCTTTTTGTTAAGAATTTTTAAAGATGGGTTACTTTTTCAGTGGAAATAGTTAGCTTATTTCATCAATAGATGGCTGTACTGGATAGCTCTGCTTATTTTCGAATTCTTGTGAGTGTTTATGGTGTATAACATGATTTGCCTTCAGGTGGCACCACCATTATAAATTTAAAATTTAATCACAATAGTATTATGTATTGGAAATTTTAATTATCCTTTTAAACTGGGATTTTTGGTTTGAATTATGTGTATTTAATTAGTATTGTATTATCACTTTTATAATGTATTATTTAATTTGGGACTGTTTTCTCAAATGGAATTTTTTTTGTTGTTCTGACGTCCACTGGTTGTGTAGCGGCTAGTGGAAGGAAAAGAGGTCAGTCTAAGATTCTTTCTCCTTGCTGACATGAGAATAAAAAGGTTGTGAAGAGTGACTGAAGGAGGATGGACTAAGACGGTACCGCTGAGAGGATGATGAATTAATGCCAGAGTCGCTGAGAAAGATGGTCTAAGACGGAACCGCTGAAAGAATGATGTATTAAAGAAGAGTCGCTGAATGAATGGACTAGGTCGGAGCCCATGAGTGAATGAACAGGAGCCTTGAGAAAAGTTAAGCCGAAGCCTCTAAGTTGATGACTGAAAGTGATGAGCTGAGTGCCGTTATGTTTGAGTCCGTTGGCCTATCCAGAGCGCACCAATGCTGAAAGTCTGTTGTTCCACTTGCGCAAACTGCCTTACTAGAAGGAAGCCAAGCCTAGAGAAGTTTGAAGAGTTGGAGTGCTGTCTATCAGAAACTGAAAGGTTGATTTGATCCAAGAGTCAATACCGCTGGGCATTCCGTATTTATAAACTCTAAGTTTGATTTTAGTACTGTTTTAAAAGAATAATTTACCCTGACTTTTAATTGCTTCTACGATATTTTAAGATAAGTCTTTTATTTTTAATCGGGTTTACAGGATTAGAGAATATTGTGATTTTTATTTTTAATTGCTTTAGTAGATTTTAAGATAAGTGTGATTTTTATTCTTAATTGTTTTTACTGGATTTTGAGTATTAGAGTATTGAGCCTTGTATTTTTAATTACATTTTATTGAAAATATAGTTTCGTATTGATAAAATTTAAACTTAAGTTATGTATAGTTTGGAAATATGCGATATTTACGTGATAGCATTTATAAATGGTTTGAGTTGTTTTTGTTTGAAAATTAGAGTTTTAATAAAATTGGTTGTAAATGTTAAATGTTTCAAATAATTACCTTTGTTGAACCTGGGTAACTGTTACCAAAGTTAATTTATTGATCACAGCATAATCAAAGTTTTAAGGGTAACAGTACATATTAAAATTTAAAACACAACAAACTTAGGCTCTGAAATACTTTAAACACAGAAAAATTCTGGACAACCAANTTGATGTTGATTGATTTTGCGCCTTTTTGAAATAATGCGCCCATGGCATTCGCCATACTTGCCATACCCTAGATACGCCACTGCACAGTGGTTGTCATATCAAGCTTTGACTAAACACAACAAACTTAGACTCTGAAATACTTTAAACACAGAAAAATTCTGGACAACCAAAATTTTACCATTTAGAAAAATCATTAGTGATTGGCTAAAGAAGTTTATGTGCAATATTAAAAGATGCTGTTTGAAAAAATTATATTTTTAAACATTAAATTTTACATAATATGCATACTTTATTGACACACACACACAAAAAAAAAAACTGTATTAGTCAGTTTTGTTGTCCTAATTAAATGCAGCCTTTTTTGCCAGAATGCATTCAGTATTTATGTAATAAAAATAAATATTTTTAGTAATTTTATGTAGCCACAATATAGCTACCTCACATTATAATCTATTTTTGCTTGGGCCACAGTGGTTGTCATATCAAGCTTTGACTATGCTTGAAAAAAAGATTAAAATTACCAAAGTATTAAAAAAACAACTAATCACTCTAAAGTTGGAATACCAATTGGAAATCCTGAACCCTCAAAAGTTTAGGAAGCACTGTTCAATATACAAAATGTATTATTTAAAATAATTAAATATCTTACTGTTTGAAGATAATAACATTTTAAACAAATTTACTTTTTTAAATCCACACAGCATCTAGCAAATAGAAAGCGACACTGAGGACTATGGCAACCTTTACGCTTTAATACAGAATAGGCAGCGCCTGTTCTTCCAGCTCTATAGTAGCATGTTGCCAATAAATACAAAGCATCATCTGTGTTCACTAAATAAATAAACAAAGTCAAACAAAGTTGCACAAATAACATATCAAAACAACGCAAAAAAAAAAATCATAAATACCTTCAGCATAAAGCCTTTCTGCTATAAAAATAGCATCTTCATAAGCATAATGGTTTAAGGCGTGCCACACAGCAGCCTAAATAAGACAAAGAAAAAAAATTTTTTTTCAAACAGATTTAATAAAAATTTTAATTTCCATGTATTGATTCTACAATAATTCACCTTTAGTTTACAATTATTACAACAAAGAAAACTTTAATGTTACAAAAAAAAACAAGCAACATATTACGAGATTCAAGGAGACTCTCAAAGAAAAACAAACCTTTGATTTTCACCAAAAAAATCTAAAAATTTAAGTTTAATTCAATTACGATTAGCTTATTTATCTCCGCCAGAAAAATCTGGCATATTCGCATCTTTCAACATGCACAGTAATATATTTTCACTTTGAAAACCTTCCATTTTCAGTCATCTATTTCCAGGGTTGTAAAAAACCAGTTATATTTCAGAAAACCCCCAAACCAACAGGTTTTTTTTTCTGGGGCTTTATAAGGTTTTTTAAAGGTTAAATTGGGTTTTATTGTCATTTACATTGATAAATCAGCAATCACATTTTTAATGAGAGTAATAGGGTCCAATTTTTGCAAGATTTACCTATTCTGTTTTAGAAAAGATTTATAAAAAACTAAATGCTAAAGTGAAGAAATGAACGATTTAAATTTATTTTAATTCAAATAAAAAACATCAAATTTCAAGGTAGATGTTTAACTCCAAAATTATAAGTATGCATTACATCAGTGTTCCCCAACCTTTTTATCACCACGGACCTGTCAATGTTTTGTGTTTTATTTATATTTACAGTTATGATAATTTTTTTTTATTGAAACTAATTGAAAGAGAAAATAGTAGCGGCGTTTTTCTTTTCTTTTAAAACATTAAAAAACTTACGCCACTGCCTTCGGGGCCCCTTTTTTCTTAAATATATAAAATTTTAATGAAACACAAATATTTTTAATTTGGGGTATAAATCTAGGAATTTAAATTCAGTTTCAATGAAATGGGTTGGAGAACACTGCATTACATTACTTTTCTAACTGCGTTATTGTGTCCTATGTTAATCACAGTGAAAGAGCTTCTAGAACTAGTTCCAGTATTTCAGCAAGGAAACATCAGAACAAGAACAAATATTCCACCAGTTAAAAAGGAGGATATTTTAAAAATATCATTTCACACTGTATGTAATTAGACTACCAGGTTAGGAAAATAGTATTTAAAATAAATTTTCATAAACATATTATCTCTTATTTTATTGAATTGTGGTACTAATAACATTTCATATGGTACATTTTAATAACAGTAGTTTCAATTGTATTCTGAATTAGTTAAAATGTTTTGTAAGAATACATTATTTCCACTCTCTAATAATATACTTGTTTTTAAAAAGCTTAATTAAAAATTTAAAAGCACTGAATATAGAAATAATGGAAATACAAATATTACAATGAATGTATTATAAACTTAACATCCAGAGTAGACTTGTTAACAATAAAATGTAATTATGAAAAAACCTACTAGGGCATTTTCAAATGAGTTTCCTTTAAAAAACTCACCCAGGTTTTTTCAGGTTGGGTAAAATAAAAACCCTGTGCATTTCCCACATGATTATAAATATTTGATACAATGTAGAACACAGTATCCCTGCGACAGAATCTTTTCGGACTTTCTGCAACAAACTTCCCTAGCACTAATATTCTTCTGCAAATTACTTTTACTAATGATTACTAACTTAAAGTAACAGAAGCGTTGCGTATACAAAAGGGGAAAAAAAACTACTCGTATAGAATAAAACTGTATATATGTAATAGTTTTTTTTTAAAAATTGTAAACATAATATGTTTTTAAATCCTACTTTATGGGCAATATTCTCGAATTTTAGGTGGAAAAATGCCGCACTAATTATTTTCTTTCTTGGATTTAGTAAATCATCATTACAATATTCCAAAAAAATTTTAAATCGTTAAAAACTTGACAATCACTATCTATTGATAAAAGAGATCAAGAACGTAATCTAACTTGTTTGGTATGATTAAGTTTTAAATTTAATTGTTCTCCCTAAGGCAGCAGTTTTAATTTTATAATAATCACAGGCATAGTAGAAATTTTTGAACTGCTGACCTTATATAAACTTATGTTTAGAAATGCTTGTCTGAAGGTAAAACGGAAAAAATAATTTTGCAAACAGACAAAAATGCTTCATATATAAAATTATAATTTCAATTAACTTTTTTAAATTCATTGGGATTGTGATAAGAAAATTACTATTTTGATTATTGAAAACAGCCTATGACTATTTTTGTAAAATTATACCTAGCAGACATTCGTCGTTATTAAAGAATTTAGTATGAAATAAATACAATCTTTTGTTAAAATGAATGCCATATACATTTGTTTCTCCAAACTAGTTATGCTAAACAAATCTAATGTCTAAACTTTAATATTCTCACACAAATAATATGAATATTTCAAGGGTAAATGTTATTCTGCGTAGTACATAGTATTTTAATCAAGATCATATGGAATACTTAAGCTTAATAATTTTATTAAACGGAAGTCAACTTTTGAAAAGAATGATACAAATAAAAATAACAGCAAAAGCTGACCTCTATTCAAATTTCTTGGAAATAACGTTAGTAAAATGGTGACTTGCGTAGTAAATGAAATGTGTTTTAGACATCAGAAACATATTATATAAAATTCAGTAATATTTTAATGAACAAAAAGCTGATGAAATATACAAATTAACGAAACTAACGGTTTGGTAATGTGAAAAAGTAATCTTTATAGTACCTGGACAGGCTCTTGAATTATCATGTTAGGTCCTAAATTTATAAAGAAAACTAAAATCCCTGTTTTAATAAAATAGAATAAATGTAAAGTTCATCACAGTAAGTAAATATTTACATAAATTATGCATATTTTAAAGTTACTGGCGAGCAAAATTTTATAAACACTTTCATATTTTATTTAAATAATAAATTATACAACATATATACGTTTTTACAGAGGGCGCTGCAGTTCTTTTATGATGATTATTAGTTCACTTCTTTTCCACCACTCCTTGGCATTAATAATAACGAAATTTATTTTTTCTTAAAAATGTAGTAAAGTAAGATAAGTTTACTTTGATATAAAATTTGAAAAAATTAACAGTTATTTTGTATTTCAAAAAAATTAGAATTGATGAGCAATTTACACTATTCATCGATATATCTTTGATCGATTTTTTCGATTGAATTCATCGTATCGATGAACCGTTTATTATATTTGTTTTCCTGTCTTCGTGATTCAAATATGGCGTGTTTTTGAAATTTAAAAAAATTACCGCTTGAAATTACCATTTCTTTTTCTTTGTTCTCTTTTATAAATATTTTGGCATCCATGTGAAATTTTGTTTTCTTTTGAAGCATTACATTAAATCATTTATAGTTGATAATTAAGTTACGAAACATTGAAAGATATGCTTGTGAAAATTCGGAATGGTTTTAAAATTGAAATTAATATTTTTCCCCAGGAACTTCTTTTCTTCTTCAAATGTGAAGGCATGATTCTGAAATTCGATTGTTTTTGAATCCAATTTTTACTTTCACCTCTTTTATTTTTCAAATTATGAATCGAACAATCAAGTTCTCCAATGTCTACAGACGTTGGAACATTTGTTCTGCTTATTCTAGAATTGTTCTTTGATCAGTCGATACCATGGTGTTCGATTTTTTTAAAGTATTTACGTAACATTCAAAAAAATATAAAAATCAATTGCATTTATTTATCTTTGCATTGTAGGAAAGTCGAAGTTATGATATTCTTTCATGATATTTTGTCAAAAAGTGTAAATTATAACAAATAATGAGTTAGTTAATTCAATCCAATGATTAGTTGTTTAAATCAATTCAGTGCAAAGCCTAAAAGAATGAAATCAATTGCTTTATTATTATTGTGCTATAGATCAAAGTAGTGTAAAATTTAGTGTCTTAATTTAAGAACTTTATATGTTTTTATTTCACATGGTCAATAGATGTACTGTGCTTATTTTTAATATTCTTATGACTTTTTGCATGCTGATTAATCGTTATTGTATTTTAATTTTTAAAGCAAAAGTAATGATTATGTAATTTGTTTATGATGTTATTCTTTTCTAGGTTATGATCTTTTGCTACTAATTTAGTGTCAACAATTATTGTTGTTAAATACCTCTCTTAAATTATTATTTTTTTAAATTTTTCTCTTGTTTGTTTTTATTTCTAGTGCATGTAAATAAAATTTTGATCTTGAAGTGTAACCTGATATACAAGCAAGGATATAGCAGGTTTTTTTTTTTTTATAGTGTGAAAATACTTATGACTTATTTTGAAAAAGTAAAATTCACATCACATTTTAAATGAGTAAGTCCAATTTAATAGGAATTTGGCATTTTTTGTTTAAAAAAATTAACTAAAACATTTCAATTCCATTAAAATTTCAATAAGTTTCTTTTTCTCTTGCACTGCCCATGATTTTACAGCATTATCAAATTTGATCTCACAAACATTTCCATTTTGTCATATAAATTCCGGTTTTTTGCCTCTATTATTCAAGATATTATTTCTAACTGTTTGTGAGTCAATTTCTTTTCTAATTTTTATTCTGTTGTAAGATTTCAAAACCTCTTTTAAATAAAGTCGTTTACGTGGTTATCGTTAATGCAGAGTTTAGACGTAATGGGAAACAAAGAAAATAATTTTTTAAATTTTTATATAAACATGTGTAAAGAAACCTTAGGACTGATATTGTTAGGATTATTTTCAGTATGTGAAATATGTTTGTAGTAGAGTTAAAAATCTCTGCACACCAGTCGCACGTTGTTTGTCGTATTGCTGAATTAGTTAAAAAGTAATTTCTCAAGTTCAAGTAATTTACCTCAACCCACAATCTAACTAGTATAATATCAATAACACAACAAAAAGAACAAAGTATAGTTGCAAAAAATAACTATGATTTAAATTGCTTTAATAATATTAATATGATTGGATGATCGGATAATATGAAATAATATTAATATGTTAAATTGTATGAAATAGCAGTTCAGAAAAACTCTGTTTATGGGCTGAGATTTTTTGCTTGGTTATTGATGATCATATGGATGGTTAACCTTGTAAAGCTAAGTGCAGATAGCGCTAGGGGTTAAAATTCCTCATAAGACTTTCGGGATACTACTTCCTACTGATATTTACACCTAAACTTAGAAAAACGCACTATCCAATATTATACTTGTAGAGCTTTCTATATAAAGTGTTCTTTTAATGTAACTTTCAACGAAACAAATAACAATTGAATTTAGAAGACTCCTCAAGCGTGCTATAATACTACCCAAAAAAATAACTAAATGTTCCATTTTACGCAACTATAGCCAAATAAGAGATATCACTCAAAACATGGCTAATCTTAAATTTTTTTATGCTGTGATATTAGTTTTGTTAAATTAGTTTTGGGTTCACGACCTTTTAGAATTCATAAAATACAGAAAACTTCTGTTAAAATTCACACAAATCACAATATTAAAAATTCTTAGAATAATAAGCTTGTTCCCACATCGCCTCGTAAGCATAACATAAGCGGGGGGATACTCTGGAAATTTTCTAAATTTGTTCCAATTATTTACATTCAGTATACCATCCATTTAATTTTGATTGTAAGTTTAGGTGAATTATTTCTGCTTCTCAAACTTTTTTTGCTAAATTGAGCTAATAAATTGATTAATAAGAGGAAAATAAATTCTTAGAATAATAAGCCTGTTCACACATCGTCTCATAAGCGGAAGAGATACTCTGGAAATTTTATAAAATTCTACCAGTTTTAGCTTGTTATTGTTTACATTCAGCTAACCATCCATAAAATTTAGATTGTAAGTTTAGGTGAATTATTTGTGCTTCTGAAACTTTTTTTGCTAAATTGAGCTAATAAATAGATTAAATAAGAGAATAGTGTTAAAATTACTTTCACATCGTATATATTATTTCTTTTTTAGTCTATTATGAGATCCTGATAATAGTATTTTCTTTACTAGCGGATCAATTAAAGATACTATAATTTTTTTAATCAGTACATTCTATGTATTACGTAATGTATGACATATGCAGGGATGAGATTCTTCCGCGGATTTCCGCTTTTTTCCAGATTTTTCCATTTTTCCCGCTAATTTCCGCTGAAATTTTTTTTGCCCAAGTTAAAATGTTTTATGAAGAATTTAATTTTCCGCGGAGGGAAATTGTTGAAGTCCCTTTTCCTCCGTCTGAAGTTTCTCTAAAAATCATTTCCTTGGGATAAAACTGGTTCACCTTTATACAGGGATGAGATTTTTTTTGTCTCTCGAATTTCAGCCTTTTTATCAAAAACTCCGATTCTCTAAAAGCTTCGTTTTTTTAAATAAATATCCCGTTTTTTTTTAAAATTCAGTCATTGAAGTAAAATAATTATATTTATTTACGATTTTCAAAGATAAACAGAAAATTCAATCTACGCCCTAGCTGCTAACCCTTCCGCATTTTTACTTATTTTAGCTATTTTCTCCGATTTCACGCACAGAAAATAAGATTTTCCGTATTTTTTATCCGTCGGCTGGATAGCTCGTATTTTCGTAATTCAGATCTCGATTTTTATTCACGCGATTTTAATATCAATCATCGATTTTCGTATTTACCTGATTTAAAAGTTGCACATTGCGATTCTTATTTACGCTATTTAAATATCGTATATTATGATTCTTATTTACGACATTTAAAAATCCAATATCGTGTTTTGTATTTATGCATTTTTAAAATCTCGATTTTATTATCAAATCTCGATTTTCGTATTTACCTGATTTAAAAGTTGAACGTTGCGATTCTTATTCAGGCGATTTAAATATTGTACAGTGCGATTCTTACTTACGAGATTTAAAAAATCAATATCGCGATTTGTATTTACGAGCTTTTAAAGCCCTATGTAGCAATTCGTATTCACGTGAGCTTAAAATCCAATATCGTGATTCGTTTTTGTGGTTGTAATATCGCGCGATTTAAAAATTATGCATCGTGATCAAAAAATTAAAAAATCATGATTTGTATTTTCGCATTTTTTAAATTCGATGTAGAGTTTCATATTTACGTGATTTAAAAGTCTCATATCGGGATTTATATTCACATGGTTTACAAGTTTTAAAATCGCACTTTTTTGTCAAATTTTTGTTTATATATATATATATATATTCTTTTTTTTTCTTTTCTTTTTTTTGTTTTTTGGATTTCCTCTTTTTTACTTTCTGACTACTCTCATCCCTGCATATGCTTATGACTTATATTTACGCATGTATTAATTAAATTTACTGTAACAGGGGTCTGTCCAGGTACCTTCACAAATTCAACTTTAGGAAAAACAGTAGTTTCACAAAATACTTTTGCTTAAAATTTTATTTTTGTATCCCTTAAGAGACGATAAATCTATATTTTAACCATGTCTTTGTATTGATTTTTTTAATATAATTTTTAATTTTTCACAAATTATGTCTAAATTTTCACAAAATAGGTACCTTTCACAAAAACGTAGACAGACTCCTGTATAATTTTTTTAAATTTCTCTATTAACTTCATTCTATGGGTTATGTAATGTGTGACTTATGTTTCATACTTATATTTACATGGGAATCAAATTTACTACTTTTTAAAAAAAATATTTTTCTATTCATTACATTCTATGTATTAAGCAATGTTTGACTAATATTTACATGTGAATAAGTTAAATTTACTATAATTTTTTTAATTACTCTGTTTATTACATTCTATGTATTACGTAATATGTGGCTTATGCGTGTGACTTATATTTACACGTGAATCAATTAAATTTAATTTCTCTATTCAATGCATTCTGCGGATGTATGACTTATGTGGTTGAAAAGTTTTTCATTATGTTTGTTATTAAGCACTTTTTGATTAAATTTTTTTAAGTAAAATTTTTTATTATTAGTTTATTTGCAGTTTTATTAAGTCTTTGAATTGTAGTCAAAATATATTAATAAGGTTAAGAATATTCTTTTTATAATAAGTTATATTTCTAGTGTCTGCTTAATTAAAATTGTAATTGGTAAACTTTTTAAGTAAAATTGATGTTATTGTATTACAACCCTGTGTCTATACATAAATTTTTTTTAACAGATTTAGATAAAATGAAAAACTTAGCTGGTATTAGATCTCCCTTAAAAAACTATCTTCATACCTTGATTCATTCTTGTAACTAGTTTCAACCCTTTCTTCGCCAACTCATTTTGATGAAATATGTTTATAAGTCACAGATTCTTTTAAAAATGTTTAATTTTTATAGAACTCTATTGATTCATATCACTGGAATGAGTTTGAAAGAAAAACTAAAAATAGAAATCCAAAAATGCAATCTGCTTAAACACTTTTTAAATGATTAAAAAAAAAAAGAACTTGAAATTTGAGCAATAAAAGATTGTATGTAGGAAGCATTTATCTGTAAATATATAATTTTTAATCTTGAACATGACTCATATGAAATGTGAATATGAAATCTCGTGCCTGAAAAATGTGATTTTTAATATAAAATCGTGAAAATAAGAAATACTATACACAATTTTAAATCGCTTTAATTAGGAATCGAGATGAGATTTTAAATCACATTTGCATTGGTAAGAAAAAGCGTAAATGTTTTTTTCTTTTAGGACTTAAAAAAAGACAAACTTTAATTGAAGAGGTGTTTTTTTTATGTTTCTTTTTTTAGTAATAGTTACAAAAAGTTCTGTCAGGGTTAGAAATTTTTCTGGAGCGCGCATCACACGATTGTGTATATTATACAGGTTAGTTTCTTAGTGTGATGTATTTAATTTATAAGTATTCAGATTGTATATAAATTAAATGATTTCTAAAATTGATAAATTTGTCTTCATGTTTTGTAAAAACTTTGCAAGAATATTTATGTGATTAAAGATTTTTGTTTGGATGTTCACATATTTTTTTGTGATTCATGTTTTTTTTCTTTTTTTTTCATCTACTCATAAGATCTGTGAGTTACTAAGAAATTAAATAATGATTAATGATAGTAAACATTATATTATATTAAAATGTTGTGAACTATAATTTATTGCTAATGCGTTTACATAGTTGCATTATCTATTATTTTTCTTTGTTTGTGATAAGATTACTGTTAAACTTTTTCGATTCTGTGTTATATGATTTGCATTTTTTTTATGCAACAATGTCCTTATTTATTTTGTGCAATACTTCATACTGTCTAATTATTTTGTTGTTTTTTAAGGGTCAGTGGCTTTGGTATTGTGAAAGTAATGTTATAACCTGGTTATTAAAATGATTGTGTTTATGCAATAATGTTAAAAAGCCTTGAAGTATATTTATAATATTTAAGTGACTATTTATAACAAAATTCTCCAGTGTTTAATATTTTTAAATGTATATAATTAATAATATCTTATAAAAGTAAATTCTATGTTTACAAATTTCTTTATATTTGGAAGACTTAAAGAGTATTTAAATCTTGATATTTGTTTAATAATTCATGTGGTTTTATTATTATTATTAATGATTGTCTTTGATTATTTAAGAATCTTTAATGTTTTGAATGTGAGCTTTTATCTGCACTGTCTCATTTGATTTTTATTATACTTCAATAATTCAGTATGAATTAAAATGTATTTAATTTTTTAGTTTATGCCTATAGTTATAAAAATGAATGTACACTGAAAAAAGAACTTCGCAATTTCTTAAAGAAATGATAAAAATCTTTTATATATTTTTTAAAAAAATGGGTAAAAGGCTAAGTTTATCATGTTTACTACTATTTGCTGTTGCTGTAATTTTAATAAATCTTTACTTTTACCTATTTTACCAAGACTTAGTTTTACATATGCAGTGAACAATTCATATATATGCCTTTCACATTTAGGAATTTGTTTTTTATTGCTTGCCTTATTATTAAAATTTGTTTTTAATATTATTTACATGAATTATGAATATTTATTATGTTTATTTTCTTATAATCGAAGTGAACATCAAAACTGTAACGTCAAAAAACATAGAAATTACTCTGTAATCTTAGTTTAATGTTAAATTTAGAAAGCATTACAATAACTAATTGTTGCTTACTGAAACTATCTTTAGGTTTTATGTTTATTATTTTTATTTTATAAAGTTTTCATTTTTAGATTCTTTATAGTATTTATAATTTTTAAATATTATGTTTTATCTTTTTTATATTTTTATTGAATTTTGTGGTTATAATTAGGATTTAAACTAGTATTAGCTGTAGTATTTAATTATTAAGTATTTAATTGTTAAGTATTAGAAAAATTTTATTAAATTTTGCTGTTTTTTTATGATTTTTACAAGTATACTAGTGATAGTTTTGTTTAATTATGTGCTATTTTATATTTGTACTGGCTATTTTTTTTTCAATTTCTCTTTAATTACATCTGTACTTTTTCAGATAAAATTATAAATATCAATCAAAATTCTCAAAAGAATCAAAAGTATATTTGTTTCGATTGTTCCTATTCTACAAATGATGCTGTGGAAATAAGTAAACACGTTGAAAAACATTCAGGTAATATAGAATTCATTTCATCTTGTGTTTTTTGAAATACTGTTTCCATTATTTATTTATTGTTTAATAAATTTTGTTTTTAAGTAAAATCAGGGGTTTGTCCAGGCCGAATTTACTACCGTTTAGCGGTGCCTACCCAAATTCAACTTTAGGAAAAAGGGTAGTTTCATAAAATACTTTTTCTTGAAATTTTATTTTTGTATCCCTTAAGAAACGATAAATCCATATTTTTGTGTTGATTTTTTAATATAATTTTTAATTTTTCACTAATTCTGTCTAAATTTTCACAAAAATCTCAGAAAAACCTAGACCTCTCTTAGTACCTCTCAGAAAAAAAATAGACAGGCCCCTGAAAATTTTATCCCTTTTTAGGGAACCATATATTTTCTACGTAATCACATAATTTGATGGCAAATTTGTTGTAAACTAAAATAAAACTAACAATCTTCCATATGGTTTTAAAATTCTTGATATCTTAAATATTATTGTGACAGGAGTTCCAAAATACACTTTTGATTTATCCAATTTTATGGGCTAGGTTTGCACAAATTCAATAGGAGGTCTATATGTTTTTTTTTTTTTTTTTGTAATTATCTTTGAGAACTTCCCTGAAGTTGTATATTTTTAGTTCAATGTCATTAAGTTTAAGATGTCAAATTTTGACTTCTAACCATTTGTTGGTTTTTCCTTGATATAATTACATCTTGATGCACTTGTGAGGATTTAATCTTCTATCCAAGTATTTTTTTTCAGTTACCCATTTTGCTATATTTTGTAATAAATGATGATATTGCTATACTTCAGTTACTCATTGATACAGGGGTGTTTGTGCTCCGGGGAAACCCCGGAATTCCGGGGATTTTGAACTTTGATACCCGGAAATTCCGGGGATCGTCGTTCAAAAGGAAGTAGGAATAATAATTAATAATTTATTTTGATCTGGGTAATTTTGTTTGCTTTAAAAGCTACAGGGCTTCAAGTGCTGCGAATTTTGCGTAAAACCAGGATATTTGCGCATTACTGCGCAAAAACGGCATTTTATGTTAAATTTGCGTCGAATCTGCGCCAAAGATTTTTCGGGGACCAACGAAACATTGCCAAATTTCAATAGCATGTGGGGAGAGGAGTATTAGACCATGTCAACCGTCATCTATGAAAAGGTACCCCGACATAGAGTCGAGTTAACATGTCTTAGATACTAGTGAATTGTAGTTGTAATTTTGTAGTGGTAGATACGCTACAAGCATAAGAAATTTTCTCTTGTTGATTTCATCGTTATTGAAGTGCCATCGTCTTCGTCAATGGCAAGCTAATGGCCTTCTTGCGCTATTCTATTTATAGATTAGTACCATGATCTTTGAATTAACTAGGGGACCATCCACTAAGTACATATTTATTTTCGTGTTGATCCTCAGAACAGTCAAGAATCACAAAGCTTCAAACTTTCCATTTCCCTTTTATTCATTTTATTTAATACAGATAAGAATTAATTGAGTTTCATAACGTAAATTTTTTATCTAAGGGACCATCCACTAATTGCATATTGTTTTTAAACAATTATTTTACTTTATTACTTTTTTTTACTAATATTTTTTTTTACTTATTGCATTTTATTGTTGTATTATTACCTTCAAAATTTTCAGTGCTCTTATTTTATTTTAGGAAATAACTTAATAGTATTTAGAGACAAGATTTTAAATAAGTATGAAGAGTTCAATATTTTAAATGCAGCAAAAAATCTTATGTTTTTAAGATTTTTCATTCAAAAATACTTTAATTTATTTTTTAATGATTTGATTTAAAGCAATTGATGTAAAAAATTTTAATTGTCACAGATTTGTTAAATATTATGAGTGTAGAGACAATATAATAATTTACTTCTGACAAATTTTTTTTAGCTTCAATACTCATTGTATTTACCACAAAAGAAAGACAAGCCCACAAACATCAGAAAATAAAAAAAAAAGCAGCAGAAATTAGATAATTTTTTTTAAGAATTAATTCAGGTAATTTAAAATATTTACATAAAATGTAGTAGTTTATATGTTTGAAAATTTATGGTTATTAATTTTGCAAAAAAAGTAATTCATTGAACTTTTATAATTAGGTCATTCAATACTTCATAATTGTAATTTTTCATTCCCTCCCTTCTCGAAACTCCAAAATGTCGGTAGTAAGTTCGTAAAATTTTCAGGGGATTTTTTGGGGTCCCACAAACACCCCTGTTGATAAAATATGTTAACATTTGCTTAATATTATTGAAAAATAATATTATAATTTATTTCTAACTAAAAAGTTTATATTTGATATTTAAATATTACAAACTATTCACTGAAAAAATAAAATCAGTTTTAATCGCAGCTCAATACTGTCATGAATTTGTAAGATAAAGACAAAAGTTGTCATTTCAATATCAAATTAAGAATAAGTTAATTTAGGTTAGGAAACGTTCTTCATTGCTTACATTTAAATAAACATGAAACTAAATAAGTATGATTGAAATAAATTTATTAAATTGTTAATATTTAATAGTTAATAATAATATTTAATAGTATTAAATAGTTCACTTACAGTTATAGTTTAAAAGTTTCATATCACTTTAATTCAAACTTAGTACCTTTTTTTCCAGTCCATTTCGAACATCAAATAATAATTTGCATAAAATCTACCTGTGAGATCAGTTAAAACTATAAAAATATTTGTATCCTTATTTACAAATTAACTTAATTAATAATAATACTAGCAAAAATTTACTTGAATCAGTTTATTTTATTTAATATATTTATGTATATATATTTTATTTTTTAGCAATATAGACACATTATAAAGAGTAATCTTTATCTCAGGATAATTATTCTTTATTTTGAAATACCGCTTTTACCATCGTAAAGCACTGCCTTCTGAAGAAAACCTTTATGTTTCCTATTAAAAAAATTAAAAAATTTCTTTTTCATTTTAAAATTCTCTTTTGTGTGTGTGTATCGATGTGTTTATATGTATGTATGTATATATATACACACAGTGAAACCTCCTGTTATGGACACTCCTGCAAAACGGACGCCTCTCAATACGGAGATATTTTTAATTCCCCGGGAATCTTCTATGAATAAACCATTACGTACATTCTCCGCAAAGCGGATACTCCCGTAACCGGACGCGGACAGTCATTTTGATCCTGAAACGTTGTTTTTTATCTCTACAAACCGGACACTACTTTTTCTAAATAAATTGCAAGATAAAAAAATGCGACTTTTCACCATTTTCAAAGCATGTAAATAAAACTTTTTGCCTTATCCATAACTAAAAATATTGTTAAGCTATTTCACCACCGAAAAATCAATCTTTCTCCTGTCACCTTGCCTTATCTTTGTAAAGAAAGGAGAGAAAATGGTACTGCACTCC